>NC_039361.1:58841944-59016265 GCF_003573695.1 Papaver somniferum
GGAGTATCATCGACACAGTAAGAGGAAGATAATCCACATACCTGGATAAATCTATGAAGTGCAAACTGATAAGTAGAACCTTTGTCGGTTGAGAATGAGTTACCAAGGATCACCTTATGCACCGAAGTAGTCTGGCTCTGAGAAGCGAGGTAACAGTAAGTGCTGGTATCAGCCATGGTGTAAACGCCAAGTCCACCTTCTTTGATAGGAAAGGTAGCTGACCGCTGCTGTAAGGGACCAAACCCCGCACCATCACCAGTGATTAGTAGTCTCAAATACTTAAGTAAATGATCATCAAAAAGATCTGTGGCTGGTAGCAGGGCTGCAGGATTGGCAGTACGCATTGCAAAATATAATCTAGACACAACAATGCAATTGCGAAGTAATAACATCTCACTTTGAGGGTCCTTGAGTTTTTTGATTGCGTTCATTAGTTGAACAGTTTTATTCACTCTGCTCAACTTCATATCACTGATAAAATTCAGATCTAAACTCACCGGTCCACCCAAAAGTTTGACACCATTAGAAGGTCTACCAATATCGACAGGGAAAACACCGTCAGCTGTGCTTCTGGGATCAATAAAAGGCCAAAAAACTTCCTTCTTCTTTATATTGAGATGTAAACCCCTTCCCGGTCCTTCTGTTTCGATAATACTCAAGGCTTTGGCTACCTCCAAAGTATCACCAATAATTGTACCATCATCAAGGTACCAAGCATGCAAATCGAGTTTGCATTGAGAAGCAATAGTCTTCACCAGGGGGTGAAGTGTCAAGGCGAATAACAAAGGACCGAGGGGGTCACCTTACTGAATCCAAGTGAAGACGACAAAATGTAATGATCGTAATATAGTTTAGCAGACCGCAAGTAACAAAATTCTACCCAACGAGCAATACATGGGCAATGAAGACGTACCTCCTTGATGAGCTGAGATCTGCTCACCATGTTGAAAGCATTAGAAAAGTCAATAAGCAACATTGACATTTTGTCCGAGTGGCCTTCCTTCTCTAGTAAGCGGTTTACAGCATGTAAAATACTTTCCCCACCAGCAGGCACACCAACCGCAAATTGGTAATCACCCAAATAAGACGACATGTCCTTTCCAACAGGAAAAACAGCCACTTTCGAAACTAGCCTACGCCAAACCGTGCCAACATCAATTGGCCGAATGCCACCCCCAGGTTTAAGTAACGGAGTTAAAGGCACACTAGCAATGAACTCTCCCAAAATCACAGGGCACTTACCAGCCAACCAAAGGTTGACAACCCCGTAATTGATGCAAGTAATTCGCCTGCAATGGCTGCTGCTTCCCCACTCATTACATCGACCAAATGTTGCGCGTGAAGACCGTCACGACCACAATAAGTTCCCTTTGGGAAGCTCCTAATGGCTCCTTAGACTGTCGAAGAATCCACTGTGATAGGATCAATCATGACATCATCACCAAGAGCATCAGGTGGAGGTGTAGACGGGTGCTTGGCCTGTAAATCATGCAACGTATCCTCGTTACATGGAGCTACCCCAGCTGACGACACCACCCTGAGGACTGCAGCAAAATGTCCGCAGTTCAACTTCTTTTGACAAGCCAACAAAGTAGCTACTCCATGTTTATTCGAATCATCTTTCTTGGATCCATTATGGAGTGGCCTTTGTAACAATTTGTTCACCAGACTGAAACAACCGTTAGGCTCCTTCCATGCAGCAAGAACTTGATTGATGGCAAGGATCTGCAAACGTTTCCTGTTTCCATATTTCCTCTCAGATGAGGTTCGCGGTTGGAACAGGTAAGAGTACAAGTTGGTAAAAGAATCAACTGCAACCACGCTTCCAGATTCCCAGGGCTAGCTATAACCCTATCAAGACATGCCTTTAGTGTCCTAGAGAAGGCTAACCTGCATTGGAATGGAATGCAGGTTACAGTCGGGAACTGTCGTTGAAGAACGACATTGAGAAGATCAGTGGAGAGGGTTCCTAACACACTCTCTTCAGTGACAATAACACACTCTTCTGCGACAGCAACACCCTCCTCTACCACGGCATCGCAAACTACAACACTAGAAAATTCTGAGAAAACGAAACCTACCTCACCTGTTTTATCTATCCCAGGGAGAAGAAAATCAGCTCCTGCACCGTTGAGAGGCCCTGGAACAACATCTCCATGGATAACTCCATCTCGGCTTCCCTCTCGGCCTTTACACGACATCTTCCAACCATGCAGATGCATACATCTGCCACACAACCACATCCGCAAACAGCCCAACACTTTCTCCCACGCCAAGTAGATGTTCAAATTATTGGCAGTTAAATCTCTGCAGATGGTTTTATGATCTTCAGAGGATAAATGCTTGTCGTATAAATGCTTCTGAAAAGAACCTTTGGTGTAGCCTCTACCGTTAACCCCATCTTGGCAGCCATGAAAGTGCTTGAAGGGGCAATGACAAAGGTTGTCGTCTGGTATATCTGCAGCTGTAATTGGAGAATAACCTAACACCTGGGAAGTTGTCAAGTTGCAGGAAGAGGTCCTAGAGATTCTAGGCATGGCGACTGGAAAAAAAGAAAAACCCTAAAAGAAAAAAAAAGACCCAAACCCTAGAAAACAAACAAACCCGCGTATAAAACTTAAAGAGAAAACTTGAGAAAGGAAAATCCGTGGAAAATCAAACATAAAGTAATCGGAAAGGAAAGGAAAAATCAACGAAATCATGATGAACCCTGGAAAATTTTTACTCTTTTCATTTTAAGAAAAAATATGCTTTCGCTTTTCATTTTAGCCTAAAAATATGCCAAGGTGAAATGATGGTAATATCTTTTCTCCATAAACAGAAATAATATTTTTTTTTTGTGAAATTTTTCTGCTGATGTGAGCTTATAATTTAGTTTAAGTTCGTGCTAATCGTCTTTAGTTTTTTGTGATATTATTCACACGTAAAAGTGTCAATAAATTCAATCCCTTGGGCATGTGAAAATATTTTTTAGATGCTTTAGCATTATTAAATTCGGTCCCTAATTGGAAATGTTGTTCTGCGAAAGCAAATTCTAATACGGCAAAGTACAGCAAAAGGTATAAAATCACCTATAGCTGGTATGATAAGCCTCCTTGTGTTTCAGAGGGTCAAGTTTCGTTGAACATCAAGTTTAGTTGATAAACAATCCTGTTAAAGGGGCGGCATGTTCCATTAAAGGGGCGGCAAGTGTGATAATAATGTCCCTCTAGTTAGTTAGGGGATGTCTTACAGGGGGTGTAAATTGACTAGATTACCCTTTTCATCTTAAATTGACTAATTAACCTAATGGAATCAGATCTCTTCTCTTCTCCTCCTCCATTAAAATTGAAATTTTCATCGTCCTCGACTTGAAAAATTGATAATCGTCGATTGAAAACTATATTTCAAAAAACCCAGTTAGGGTTTAGTTTATTGTGTATGATTTAAGTTAGTTTTGTATCAAAAATTAGGGTTTTGGATCAAAATTGAAATTGAAATTTCTGTGTTGCATGTGAGTTACGGTTGGTAATAACTCCAATTGGAACCGTAACTATAGATTTGGTTGATGTTACGGTTCATTTAACTCAAATGCCAACCGTAAGTTCTTGATTTTGAGATAAAATGTTCAGTTACGATTATTTTTTGCGACCGTAAATTACTTACGGTTGGTCTCGTTACTTAAGTTACGAACCGTAATTTGTCCTGGATGTTTCATTTTCTTTTTATGGTTTATAATTGCATCACTGTTATCAACAGTATTTGAGTTACGACTTTAACTCAAATAACCTTACCATCTCAAATTTGTCACTGGAATCACTCATCTCAAATTTTGAGTTACGACTTTAACTCAAATAACATTACGATTTTAAAAGTTTTGATTTTTTTACGTACTTTAGATAATTTTGAGCGATAAAAAGCTAACGAGAACTAATTTAGAGATTTACCCATCTCAAATTTGTCACTGGAATCACTCATTTTGGTTGAGTGAATCAAAATCTAGGATTTCACAAATATCACAAAAGTTTTTCTTTTCTTCTCCTCTAAACTTTTTTTTTTGAACTATAAAAATCTGATTTTGATTTGTTTTAGAGTTAATATAAGTGAAATTTGATTATCAAAACTAAACCAGATTAAAAACACTAAACTAGTTTATCAACACTAAACTATGTAAGAATTAATTAGTCACTTTCAGTTTTTTTTATAAGGGACACTTCGAATTACCGTGTAGTGACCTTTTTTGTCCTATTCACTGCGGCCCCTCTAATGGAATCCGCCGCCCCTTTAACAGGATTGTTAATAAAACTTCTTTCTTGCATCAGAAGAAGTAAATTTTTGTAACTCAAACCACTTTTTACATGTTTTGAAGCCACGTATGTTGCAACTTTTATACGCACTCGCATGAGTTAGTACCTATCTTCCAGGTAGATGTCTGATGCCAAAACTTTAACTCTCGGAACAGACTACGTGTCTGACAATTGATATTTCCCAACTTAGAAAGACAACTTTTCAATTGGGATTAGTCATTCACTTGTAACCCGCCTGAAGAATTTACGTTTATTTCATGTTTCTCATTTTTGTTTGTTTCATTTTTCCGATACATTCTTTTTAGTTCGCCCTTTGTCTAGAGTTACTAGCTCAATTATTCTGTTCTATAGCACTTTGTATAGTTGTTTTTCGTTTTCTTAATCCATGCTCGTTTTCAAAAACAAAAAATAAATAGGAAGACAGTGCGGAGCAACTCTGCCAGCTTGGACAAGTCTCTTCAGCTTATGAAGGATCTACCAAGTCTATGAGCTTTTCCCTAGAGCTAAACGGAGAAACTTGTGAGACCTCAATCTATTCCATCATGACTTTGTTCGTCTCTACCAACTGACCAGAGTAGGTTTAAGAAACGGATGCATGCACTTCTTACTCCCAATTTGAACATTTCAAGTCTGCAAGTTTATCTCTGACTTCCTATACAGGTTTTTCTCCAGTAATCTTGCCGATCTCAAACTCAAAACCATAACTCAAGTCTCAATCTTACAAATATACAGTTTCTATCATTATAATTTAAGTCTGAAACTCATAATATGTACATATCTAGGCACGCCGCACGCTGGATGATAATAACTGGCACCAGGCTTAAATTTCTGGTATGCTAGCATGCAACAGCCACGCGAGTGCTGGATGTTTTAATCTTGGTTTTGAACCTAGATGAAGCCTTATTTTAGAACCTGGATTCATCAAAGTTAACGCCGTTATTGTTACAGGATTGGTCACGGTAAATTATATCGAGTACTTACTTTTTTGATTCACTTATCGGAAAGTGGAGTTCTTGATCCGGAGAGTAGTTCATCAGCTGTTCTTCTTTCAACCGTTATATTGCAAGCTTTTTTCTTTCTTCTTTCTTAAATTGCTAATATAATAGAATAAGTGACTGCTTTTCTTTTCTTTTCTTTTTCATGGTACTTATTAGGCTGCATCCTGCACTTTGACGATCAGTTCATGGATTGGCAGTTATTTACCTTTTTGGGCTTACGTTTTTACTTTTCCAGGTTTGTGTCTCTGCTAATTGGGAATATCTAATTTCTCTGCCAGCTTTTCACTTCATTCATGTTTCTTTGATTTCTGCCAGGTGAAGCGACCATTATGTCAATTCACTACAGCTCAAAGGAACAAAGAAATTGCATCCCCTGCTTGTCCCCTGGCGGTTACTGCAAGATCTCTGTCTCTGCATCATCTTCTTGACTGTGGATCTAAATACTTGCAGCGTAGTAATACTAATTTGACTTTCTTTTTTCCGGCTCTCTCCACTCTCCAGGCCTGTTTACCCACTCAATGCCTCTATGGTTGATGATATTTCTGGTCAGTCGCAAGTAGACTCATGACATTCATTATCTCGTGGTCTATGGTATATTATTTTTCTAAATAACTTTTGTTTTATTTTGATGGATATCTATCTAAACTGTACATAAATCATCTAACCTTAAGGATATGTAAATCAGTGGCAGCCCCAGCCAAGGAAAGATTTATTGCTCCCGTTCCAACTTTTTCGATCACTATTAAGAATCGGCCATTTTAACATTCCATACTATTTTAGTTTGGCATAATGGGATTCTCCTTCTCTCCCTAGTATTTGCCTCCTAAAATTTGTATTTCACACTTGGGAAACTTTGGCATTCGAGAAATTTTTGGGAATGGCATTTCCTTTGTATGAGATTAAGTAGTGTCCCTCGTTCTCATTATGGCAAGGTACTTATGTTGGCGATTTAACTGCCCACCCTAGTTTTGAGAATGAGTTTGGGTCCTAAATCATTTGCCCTCTGCTAGAAATTGTGTCATAAAAAAATGTAAGCTTTTATTACAATCCTGAAAAGGGAGAAAGACAACTTCAGCTAATTAACGAAAACAAGATGATATTACATCAATGATCATAAATAATCAAACTTATGTGGTATAGTTCTTAATTTCTTATTGTGAAACCAGGTTCAGTAGCTTTTGCTTTCGGGAGATGGTTTTGTAAGCATCCTTGAGAGAGAGAGAGTTGTCCAGAGAATTATACTGTGTATTGAGATTAGTCTCCTCATAATCCTATGATAATTTAAGGGTGTTTACAGGTTCTACACTTGGTCTCGGTTCAACTGGCGTACCCGAGAGCTCATATGGAAGATCAGCTATTCCTTTTAGTTGAATAGCATACAACAATTGGAACTACAATTTGCTTCAATCTCATTTGTCTAGAAACTCCCTCAACTATATCAGATCCACCCGTTATAAGTAAGCGCGTTGTAACGATATATGTCCACAGTCACCGCAACAAAAACTGGAACGTTTTGTATTGGTGATGGTCTCCTTTCTTTTCTGGAACATTTTGTATCAGCAGGATACTTATATTGGTCGTCTTTCCGATTCTTTTCTTCTGGTTTCCAATCTACTAAAGATCTGCAGTTACAAAATGTAAATTTAACTAAATCATGGGTTTGGTTAATATGATGATTAAAGAACCAGGTAGTGATTAAAGTAGTCGAAATCTACGTTGTGTTAGGGGCTAGGCGCGCCTAGGCGCCCATGGAAAAATTAGAAAAAAAAAATCGTACACTTCTACGGGCCTAGGGCGCTTTATTGCCTGGGCAACTCGTGCGCCTAGAATGCCTAGGCAAGCGCTTAGGGCGCCTTTCACAACATAGGTCGAAATCGCTCTTCGGTCATACTTGGTTGGGACGCTTGGAGCAGGAGCAATGAGTTCGGACTTGGAAATCATCAAAGTTCGTTCTAATACTCGGGACCTAATTATTAGAGACTTATATGTTGCTACTGATCAGTCGTGACTTGTACTTAATTAAAATTAAAATTTTAACATTATCATGTAATTAACTGTGTATTGTTATATCAAACCTATTTATCATGTTATCAGAGGTTTTTACATTTGATAACTCTCACCTGAGGGGTTGCAAAAAAAAAATATTTTCTGATTCTGGTGCATGCAAAGCCAACCCGGTCATCTCTCGTTTTGCTCAAAATCAGGTCCAAATCGGCAAAATCGGATGCCTTCGGCTTGGAATCGGTAATTGAATCGGTCATATAACGATTAGCAATTACTCGATGAGTAATCGGCCTTGGAGAGCAATTCGGAGACAGAATTTCCAAAACCAGTCTTGGTTGTAAATTGTACTCCCTCCGTCTTTCTAAAGATGACCTCTTTCAAGTTTGCACAATTCTCAAGGAAATGATGAAAAGGAAATATTTTTTTATGTACTTTTTTCAATTATATCCTTATAAATAATAATTAATAAAATTTAGAAATAATACATTTCTCAAACTATGTCACAGATATTAGTAATTTTATACCGTTAAAAAGCATTTTAAAATATCTACTTAACGAAGATAAAATGACTATTAAATCATACATATTGCTTATACTAAGATTTAATAATAATAATCCATTAAAAGGGATAAACTTAAAAATATGACCTTGTTTATTTAAAAAGGTCAACTTTTAGTGGGACCAAAATTTAAAATGAATAGGTCACCTAATAGGGGACGAAGGGAGTATCAATAAATAATTTAATGAGTTGACTCACCTTGTTACGGATGAACTAGTGTTGATGGTGGTTTTTAGTTTAGGGTCAAAATCGTAAAACCTTGCATCTGATATGACGTCACTCTGCAAGGAAACAAAGCCACGTGTGCTAACCTCTCCACTGGCAAATTTATTGAGCCGCTCAATATACTTACATGAAATTTATCCAGACCGGTGAATCCCAGATGTTCTGTAAATTTCGGCGCCTCGTGTATATTCACTTAATATAAGTTCCTCTGAATGCCTTATATGCTATGTTCTCCGGATGAACTCTTAATGTTGATATGGCATGACGATTTGTTTTCACTCGCAGCAGAGTAGCACGAATCTCCAAGTATCAAGAATAAGATCTTTGCATAAGGTATTCAATCATAAAAGCATGCTGCTCTCTGGTAACGAACTTAAAAGAGCTCTGTGTCGACAGATAGAATTCAGTCAACCTGACTAACTTGCAGAAGTTAGGGCTTCACGCCTCGCGCAATATACCAGACCTTGCTTGTAAAAATAAGCCTATTAGGTAATTAAATCCGCCACATCGCGCTGGAAGTGTGGCCACGCCCTAGCTTGTCGGCCCCACTTCCCATCGACCAATCAGATCGCCTTAAATGCACTACGTGCATTCCGAACAAGGCCGACCCCCTTTCCATCGACCAATCAGGTCGCTTTATATCCTCCACAGCCCACGGAAGTGCGGCCACGCCCTAGCTTGCCCACCCCACTTCCCATTGACCAATCAGGTCGCCCTAAAGGCGCCACACTCTCACCAGAAGTGTGGTCGCGCCTTATGTTTGGCAGGCCCCCCTTTTGTGGCCAATCAGGTTGCTCTAAACTTGCCACCATACATTAAAGGCAAAACGCACCCTAGCGCGACAACTTCGCAACATGTCAACTTCGTGGCAACTTGTCATACATATCCACCCACGACAATTCCTACTCATGTGGCCGTTTCCACACTATGGTCTTGCCATAGTTCCTTTGGCATAGCCATGGCGCCAATTGCACAAAAATAGCGCCATGCCGCAGCCGCACGCCACGTGCACTAATTAGGGTATTCGACAAAACCTAATTTGATCAAATTGCTACCAAATCCAAATAACGTTCCCAGAGCAACGAGATTAGCGTGGCAACAGGGCCAACGTTGCCACGCCACATGCGGGTCCGACTCCACGACGCCTTGGCCACGCCAACCCCTAATTCTTCCACGACGCCTTGGCCACGCCAAGCCCTAATTCTTCCACAGAGAATTCTTCCAACGGCGCCAAGACTTGGCCGCGCCAAATCCTTCCAACGGCGCCAAGACTTGGCCACGCCAAATCCTTCCAACGATGCCAAGACTTGGCCACGCCAAGTCGTTCCAACGGCGCCAAGACTTGGCCATACCCAAATCCTTCCACGGCGCCAAGACTTTGCCACACCAAATCCTTCCACGACACCAAACCCTAACTTTGCTGCAGAGCCAATTTTTAGCTTTGGCTATGCCGCAACATCACTGGCATACCACTATGACGCGGCTACTAGCATACCGCCATGCCATGGCTACGCCATTGGCATGTGGCTGACGCCACTTCGCTATACAACAAGATATGGCTATAATCAATGGCCATCCTTCTTCATGAGATGCAATCTCATCTATCCAAGTTCTCCACCGAACTGATGAGCTCGCGACAAGTTTTAGGCAACTAGCCAAGACGATCCTAGCATTACATGCTATTTACCTGCGGCAAGCCTCTCTGAAAAAGTGGGGGTCTAACAACACCACCCAATATTTCGCTTAGCAATCTGTATGGACAAACTCGAATATATTTTTAAGAGAATCAACAAGACTCAATCAATTAAAGGTATATCAACGAGTTTATATCTCTCTCTTGATTTGATTTACTCAAGCAAGAACTGCGAGTTCTAATCAAATACAAGGAATAACTTGGATGGTACCAAAGACTAATATCCAAGGATCAATCAATGACAATCAAAAACCAAAGGTTGGATTATTCTAATTGATGATCTAAACGCACAACCTGTATTATTTAAATTATAAAGATAAAACAATATAATGTGGAAATAGACAGACACCAGAAATTTTGTTAACGAGGAAACCGCAAATGCAGAAAAACCCAAGGACCTAGTCCAGATTGAACACACACTGTATTAAGCCGCTACAGACACTAGCCTACTCCAAGTTAACTTCGGACTGGACTATAGTTGAACCCCAATCAGTCTCCCACTGATCCAAGGTACAGTTGTACTCCCTACGCCTATGATCCCATCAGGATACTGCGCACTTGATGTAACCGTACCCAAACCTGTACATTGTTTTTTCAACAATAGTTAACCAAATTGTTAGCCATATGAGCATTTCATATCAACCATGTTCTTCTTCACCATAACTAGTTCAAATGACTCCAAAATGAACTAGTTAGAGAGTTGTTCAATTGCAAGGAAATCTCATGTACTACACAAGACACAATTGAAGCAAAGATGATTTGATTCACTTGAATCGGTTCATGAACTTTTATAGACACGGTTTGCAAACTGCATTCCTTAGTCTTTTTAAGTTTAAGTTCAGAAATCATCTTTAGACATATAACCTTCTCAAGTTCGCAGACTAGGTTCGCGGACTTAAGTTACCGGGCAGAGTTTAAAAACTCCAGCAGAAATTCTCGGGTATGAGAACTTCGCCGGTTCGCGGACTTAGCTTAACGCAGATAGTTTGCCAACTCCAGCAGAAATTCTCGGGTTTGAGAACTTCGGCAGTTCGCGGACTTGACTCACGCTATTCATCCGGTTCTCTTGATCAACAAAGTTCACAAACTTTGGTTCAAGGAATAGGACTTATACATAAATGTGTTTCCAAAACAATGCTTATGTCCACCATTGGTTATGTAATCTAAACTCTCATTTCAATCATTGAAACATTCTTAGAGGAAGTTATGTAGTTGTTACACCATTTCTCGTCAAAGCACTTTTCAAAGTAATTGAAACGTAACATGACTTTCTTCACTAGGTAAAGATAAATTTGGTTGAACCGAAAAGCTTACCAACACATAATTCGAGATATAGATAGGCGAGGTATACTCGGCTCGAAATACCAAATGTGTATAATCAAAGTCTATATATAGCATACGACTTTTTGTCTCAAAGAGTAGGAGATAGAGTAGATAGACTTTTGAGTGATAGATAAGTTCAAGTATCCACATACATTTTTGTCGAGAAGTTCCACCGGTTCCTTGAGTAGTTCTTCGTCTTGTATGATGAATCGCCATGAAGTCCTTGAGCTCAACTACACTTTCTATCCTAGTCCGAGACTTAGCTATAGTAGACTAGAAATCAAGACTTATAGTTTTGATCACTAACATTGACAAACATGCTTGAGATAGCAACGCATGCGAGTTCGACCGAGAAGTGCTCTAATAATCTCCCCCTTTGTTAATTTTAGTGACAAAACTATCAATACATATGGAATACAAAAAAGATAAAGAAACTTTAGTATCTTCTATTCCACATGCCTAATCGTCAACATTCCTCGAAATATTTGTCACTTCCAAGTACTCCAATTATCCCAAAGGTTGTAAGTTTAGCATCACCGTGGTTGATAAAACATAATTCTCGATCATTGTTATACAGTGTCATAGTATTATTATACAGTGTCAAAGTTCAATTGTATCACAACTTCAACAATACTACTATGGTGATATGTATCACTCCCCCTTAGTCAATACCGCATCTCACATGGAAACCACTCCCCCTTACATAATGATCCGAAAACCATATGTATTTGTAGTGTGAACTACATATTAATTCTCCCCCTTTTTGTCAATAAAATTGGTAAAGGTACAAGAACGGGATCATAATGAAATTTCCGAAAGAGACATTTCATGACTAAAAGGAAAAAAATACATACCAACTAATTTAGATGCAATCATAAAGCCAAAGCTAAATGTATTCATCAAGGAGTTTAAATATACAAGATAACCCCTCTAAAATTACACAACCGCACACCCCTCAAGATATGACCATTAAGCACAAGTTCAAAAGAACTCTCCCCCATTTGATGTCATTCCCGAAAGAACAACAAGAGCGACCTTAGTTTTAAAATAAAAGAAGGATTTTTATTTGACACCAAAAACCATAAGAATGATTTTCTATATCCAAAAACTCAATCAAATTAATCACAAGTAAACCCATGATTAATTTAATCGGAATACGCAATCAAATTAAACACAAAAAGTGATAAATTTAATTGATTATGATCAAAATAAGTAAACTTACGGAGCTACGACTAAGTTAACCATACAGAAATGACTAACTTAATCGTTCATATACTAAACACAAGAAAAACTTATGGAGTAATGCAGTATACACATAAAATATTGATCAGGGATGATCAATACTGCGGAATATACAAGGATTCATTCTATCTTCAATCACTATATGCATAACGACCATCAATAGTCATCATCCTTGTCACAAAAGATTTTAACCTATCTTCCATCGAGAATTTGACTATATAGGCTTAACTTTTGTAAATGTCAAAAGTCCATTCATTCTTTTATCAATACGTGAATATCAACATGAACGACTTTACTTTTGACAAAGTATGGGACAGACATAGTTCACGGACGGAAACACCAATATCCCATAACAAATTGCAATATACAAAATCATAAAGATTAATACCTCAAAAAATTATCCTCCAACCAGTTTTAGAATTTAAACAAATAAACCTAAAAAAGAACAAGAAGATGAAAAATAATAGCTATTTGTAGTCACAATCATTGATATTCAAAGCATTAGTTATTCTTCCAACTAAACCAAAAAGAAGACTTACTAGGCACTGTAGGTCTTTCTCAGAGCTTCTACAGAGAATTCCTTCTCATTATTGAAAAACCCATTGATTATGGGATCGTTCAATTACTCTAGATCTTCAGAAATATCAGTTAACTCACTAAGTTCTCTTTTTAGATCATGCAAGGTATTCTTGGTCAGAGACAACCTTTGTTCATAGTGGGTTATCTCTTCTAAAGAGGAAACGATTCGATATTTTAAATCATTTCGCTTGTTGATGAAAACTTTCACCATGTCTCTAAAATGATTATCAGCACGACAAACAGAAAAGAGACAGTTAGAGGAAGAACCTTCTCCATTAGTTGTTGACTTATTCTTTATCATCCTCGAGGAAGTGATTCCTTTGCATAGATGTACATTGACTGCTTCTACTGCATCTCTTTTGGTAGTACCTCTAGTTACAGGAGCCATGAGAACGTAATTGAAAAAAGGAGGAAACAAACAATAAAAGGAGATTTATAAGTGTCAAACCCTAGATAACTTTGACAAGGTCTTCCAAGAATCTAAAAAGATTGCCTACACAAATATAAAAGTAAATTCACGAACATTGACTTTAGCCATTTCTAAGACACTTCTCATCTTTCCCAAGTTAAATATGAGAAGGCAAACGTCACTATTCAGTTGGTGACCGGACGGGCCAAATGCCCACTTTCCTTGTTTTTTCGTAGCTTGTCACTGTTGGTTGTCCTCACAGATTTCTTACTTCTTCTGGAGTATTTACCTTGCTTATATTTATCCAGACTCACTCTTTGCATGTTATTTTAAAGTTTGGTGACTCTTTTGTTGCTTTTCTTGAATCTTCAACAGGTATCTTTATCATGCCTTGAGTGTCCACAGAAGGAGCAGATCAATGTGGATTTTTTGTCTCCATGTAATTTTTTCTGTTTGACACAACACCCAACCATTGTTTCCTGATTTGCAGAATCCATCACTTTTGTTGTTTTGCTTTTGAATCCTAAACCATGATTGTTTCCAAAGGATCTCTGACCAAACAACATTGCTGCAATTTTGTCAGAGCTTCCAGACAGCCTTTGCAGGTCATCTCTGAGAGAATTATTCTCTTCTTCCTTTAGAGACATGGTTTTGACGAATTTAGTATTAAGATGCTCTATCTCAATATTTTTCGTCTGGAGTGATGTTTCAACATTCCTCAAGGAGGCTTTAAGATGAAGGTTCTCTAGAAGAATCTCTTTATTCAGGAGATCAACCAACTCAGCGTCAAATTCAAGTTCTGAATCAGAATTTGAAGTTCAAAGAGAATCTGGAGTAAGGGCAGTAAATTCATTGCACCAATTAGACTCATCTGAGTTATTTGTAGAAGTATTGTCTTCTGTTGAATTAGTACACAGAGAAGATGGAAAGCCTGCAAATCTATTCTTCATTTTTATTAGATTCTTGACCTCTTTGACTATTAGTGAATGATCACATTCATCAGCCCAAGACAGGTGAGAGGAAGACATCTCAATTTTGTTCACAACATTGAGTGTGACGTTCTTCCTATCTCTTGATCAAGAATTCTTAACTTTCCAATTAGTGAAGTCTTAGAAAGTATATCAGGGTTATTTCCCTCAATGATGGCATGCTTATTAGAATCGTATCTTGATGGAAGCGATCTGAGGATTTTCATCACAATGTCCTTTTCAGGAATGGTCTTACCCAATGCAAATGATGCATTAACAATTTCAAACACTTTGTGGTAAAAATCATCAATCGATTCATTATCTGCCATCCGAATATTTTCCCATATGGAATTCACATTTTGAAGTCTGGCTTCCTTTTCACTGGTATTTTCTTCGAATACATTTTCTAAGATATCCCAAGCATCTTTAGATCTAATGCAATTTGACACATGGTGCTGAAGGTATGGAGTAATGGAATGTATGATGGCATTCAAACCGTCGAAGTTTTTCTTTGCAGGAAGTAGATCGGAAGGACTATATTCACCAATATTCTTGGGGACATTTATATCTCCAACTGCCACAATGGGAGCATCATAGACATTAACAACATATACCCATGATTGAAAATCATGCGCTTGAAGAAAAGATCGCATAGAAATTTTCCACCACAAATAATTAGAGCCATCAAAGACTGGTGGTACGTTAATAGAGATAGCACCTCTGTCCATAGAGTCAGATCGCTACAAACTCATACTTGTAAGGTCTTAAACGTGTTTGCATGCTCCGATACCAATTGAAAAAGCGTGGGTCTAACAACACCACCCAATATTTCGCTTAGCAATCTGTATGGATAAACTCGAATATACTTTTAAGAGAATCAACAAGACTCAATCATTTAAAAGTATATCAACGAGTTTATATCTCTCTCTTGATTTGATTTACTCAAGCAGGAACTGCGAGTTCTAATCAAATACAAGGAATAACTTGGATGGTACCAAAGACCAATATCCAAGGATCAATTAATGACAATCAACAACCAAAGGTTGGATTTTTCTAATTGATGATCTAAACGCACAACCTGTATTATTTCAATTATAAATATAAAACAATATAATGCGGAAATAGAAATAACACAGACACCAGAAATTTTGTTAACGAGGGAAATGCAAATGCAGAAAAACCCCGGGACCTAGTCCATATTGAACACACACTGTATTAATCCATTACAAACACTAGCCTACTCCAAGCTGACTTCGGACTGGACTGTAGTTGAACCCCAATCAGTCTCCCACTGATCCAAGGTACAGTTGTACTCCCTACACCTCTGATCCCAGCAGGATACTGCGCCCTTGATTCCCTTAGCTGATCTCACCCACAACTAAGAGTTGCTACGACCCAAAGTCGAAGACTTGATAATAAACAAATCTGTCTCACACAGACAAGTCTATCAAATCATCAATCTATCTCCCACAGATAAACCCTAAAAGGTTTTGTTCCGTCTTTTGATAATAATCAAGGTGAACAGGAACCAATTGATAATCCGATCTTATATTCCCGAAGAGCAGCCTAGATTTATCAATCACCTCACAACAATCTTAATCGTATGGTAGAGAAACAAGATGTTGCGGAATCACAAACAATGAGATAAAGATGTTTGTGATTACTTTTTATATCTTACCCATCGGAGATATCAATCTCAAGCCAATCAATATGATTGTACTCGTACGATAGAAGATGCAAGATTAGATCACACAACTACGATAAAAGTAGTATCGGTCTGGCTTCATAATCCCAATGAAGTCTTTAAGTCGTTAACCTGGTTTTAGAAGAAGAAAACCAAAGGTTAAAGGAGAACCGACTCTAGCACGTAGACTAGTATCACACTTAAGGTGTGGGGATTAGTTTTGCACACATACTAGAGTTCCCCTTATATAGTCTTTCAAATCAGGGTTTGTAATTAAGTTACCTTGGTAACAAAGAAATAAATATTCACCGTTAGATGAAAACCTGATTTAGATTCAAGCTAATTTCTCAACAGTTAGATTGAAAACTTAGCTTGTTACACACAAATGAAAATGCACGCTTCTAGGTTTGTGTAACCGTACCCAAACGTGTACATTGTTGGTTCAACAATAGTTAATCGAATGGTTAGCCATATGAGCATTTCATATCAGCCATGTTCTTCTTCACCATAACTAGTTCAAATGACTTCAAAATGAACTAGTTAGAGAGTTGTTCAATTGCAAGGAAATCTCATGTACTACACAAGACACAATTGAAGCAAAGATGATTTGATTCCCTTGAATCGGTTCATGAACTTTTATATCCACGGTTTGCAAACTGCATTCCTTCGTATTTTTAAGTTTAAGTTCAGAAATCATCTTTAGATATATAACCTTCTCAAGTTCGCAGACTAGGTTCGCGGACTTAAGTTACCGGGCAGAGTTTACAAACTCCAGCAGAAATTCTCGGGTATGAGAACTTCTCTGGTTCGCGGACTTAGCTTCACGCAAATAGTTTGTCAACTTCAGCAGAAATTCTCGGGTTTGAGAACTTCGGCAGTTCGCGGACTTGGCTCACGCCATTCTTCCGGTTTTCTTGATCAACAAAGTTCGCAAACTTTGGTTAAAGGAATAGGACTTATACATAAATGTGTTTCCACAACAATTCTTATGTCCACCATTGGTTATGTAATCTAAACTCTCATTTCAATTATTGAAACATTCTTAGAGGACGTTATACAGTTGTTACACCATTTTTCGTCAAAGCAATTTTCAAAGTGATTGAAACGTAACATGACTTTCGTCACTAGGTAAAGATAAACTTGGTTGAAGCGAAAAGCTTACCAACACATATTTCGAGATATATATAGGCGAGGTATACTCGGCTCGACATACCAAATGTGTATAATCAAAGTCTATATATAGTATACGACTTTTTTTCTCAAAGAGTAGGAGATAGAGTAGATAGACTTTTGAGTGATAGATAAGTTCAAGTCTCCACATCCCTTTTTGTCGAGAAGTTCCACCGGTTCCTTGAGTAATTCTTCGTCTTGTATGATGAATCGCCATGAAGTTCTTGAGCTCAAATACACTTTCTATCCTAGTGCGAGATTTAGGTATAATAGACTAGAAATCAGGACTTACAGTTTTGATCACTAACATCTACAAACATGCGTGAGATAACAACGCATGCGAGTTTGACCGAGCAATTCTCTAACACTCTCAATATTAACTTGCCACAAGTAGAAAAGTGCTACATGTTTTCCACGAAAAAATTCGAGGCATCAAAATATGTCACAAACTTGGGGATGCTCATCAGGGTATTGGTCTGGCGGTTTACAGAGTGCGGCGTGCAATGCACCCGTTACAAGAAAGTGTCATGAAGTAGGATAATTAGCGGTGGTAAAAAGTAACGGTGTAAACAATTCATATCCTTCATCATGGAAGAGTAATGACCGGCGGTTACACGAATTCACTTTCTTCATCATGGAAACATAACGTCTGGCAGTTACACGTAACTCTTTTCTTCCACCACTCAATGGTTTCCACTTCCTACAATACCAGGGTACGTTTCATTATGACTTGTATAAATAGGTCTCACCTATTTCCACCAAAAAACAAGTTTTTGGTCGGCAACACACAGTATCTAGAAATCACCTGGTAGATTTCCATCCGGCTCACCAGTTCTACTTTCTGATACAAGTCACAAAACGCCCACATTTCTAGAATCAATCATTCTGGTCTAAACACTCTCTTCGCTTCCCTTCCTAAGACCAACCCTTCTCCTTCACTTTGTGACCGAAGTAAGCCTGGAACGGCCATTTCTTAGTTTAGGCCAGAATTTTACAGATTGATCTCTCGAATCAAAAATACTCTCGTGCAGTACATTGTTTAGGGTTTAGATTCGTTTCTCTCCCACACACCCGAAATTACCGAAATCAGCAGAAACGGTTTTCACCCGCAAACAATTGGCGACCACAATGGGAGATTAATCTCTCGGTTACAAATCCAATTGCGTCTGGGGAATAGAGATTCTCCATCTTACTACGGATCAACATAAAGATGTTCCAACGACAATAAAGAACGACCGGGGACTTCACGTGGCAAGAAGGGCATTACGTAAAGACTCGGATTTACTACCTGAAGACTCCTGGTGAAAGACCCTAAAGCGATTAAGTTTGCCAGATGATGTTTACACGACCTATTGTTTAGATTTCCACATTTGTCATGGAAGCCGATGACACAATCATCCCAAGATTTCATGTCTCTTCCTTTCTCATGAAGCGTTCACGGTCCTGAATGATTTTGCTACTTACATTCGTAATTCAGATTTTGACATATCAATTGATTAAAAAACCATTACTCCAAAAATAATCCATAAACTCTTACAAAAAGCAATCATCTATCAATCCAAAAACCAGAAAATCATACCATAAACTAGGCGTTTCTTTTGCATTTCAAAAAAAACCCTCAGAAAAGAAGTTCAGAAAATAAAAGTATTCAAGGAAAGTTTCCTAACAACGGCTCGTTCTTCTTAGAGAAAATGTCCTTCATACTTTGAAGAGCCGCCTGCTTCAGCTTCAATTCTTGGGACAAATTCTCGACTTCTACCTCCTGTTGATTAATTAAATCCGCGAAAGGACCATCAACCACTTCAGCCTCCAACCTTTGGATCTCGAAAAATCCCTCACAGAACCAGAAAGCGTTAAACTCAAAGTTTACACACATATCCCGGTGGAACTCCCAGTTTGAGATTACATCTCCATAAACGGTGTGACCAGTCACCTTGCGCATATCACGAATTGAAGATAATATTTCTTCCACTCGCTTAACCAACGCGAACCGGCTAGTGATCTTCTTGGATGTTGCGATGTGTCCATATCTCTCCCATATTCTGGTACACAGCTCCTCATAATTAGCAGGTATACTGAAGCCTCCAATCAACACGTGATCTTCATGAGGAATCAAGAATGGAGGGTCGAAAGTGGCTCCTGCAATCGATTTCGCGACCAACAAGGATTCTTTGGCTACAATCACGCCCAAAGCCGTGGGGGCGTTTTCCATCATCTGAAGCACAGCAACATCTTCACGACGATCAGTTTCCATCTCCGGGTTGCTAACAGGTATGCTTTCCATAACTGGAGACACTGTTACACCTTCATTGTCGTGGATCTCCATCTCAGAGTTATTTTCGGAAGCAACCTCTTCCTGTAAATATCACCAATTAATCATTTATTAGGTATAAATAAATAGATAGATGATTTAAAGAAAAGGGGGATGTGGAAAACTCACCGACTCATTTTTTGGCCCACTAGAAGAAGACTCGCCGTTGTATTCAGAAGTACTCCTCTCATCATCGGATATCGAGCTTTCTTCCTCTTCAGATTCTTCTTCGAGGGATTCAGTCTCGTCGCCTCCTTTCTCAGGAGACGCCGTGGTTTGGTCACGGGTAATTATAACAAAAATATTCGAGTTTCCAAGACCTTAAGTCAAAAGGAAGAGTTAGTGACGAAGTGGAAAACTTATTCAATTCAGCCAAGTCAGAGAATCATATACACCTGCGTGTTGAAAGAACTGAAGGTCACAAGAGCCGTCGAATCTGGTTGGAAATCACCTGGATGATTTTTCGACCTTCTCTCCTTCTTCTGGAGACTGTCTGCATCAAAGCTAGAGGACTTTCTTTTACCCTAAGGAAGATCTTTCAACAACTTATGCTTCGCTAGAACCGCAGAGGAAGGTTTACCACGATGATTTGTCACAACATCCTGCAAGAACTGATGAATGGAGAGGAACTCACCTTGCCAGAAGATATTATATTTGGGAGTCGTCACAGGTCTTCGTTTCAAGAGCAAGAACTGAAGGGTTTTACCTGGCGCAAGAACACTGGCATCAAGAACAGCTGGTAACAATTCTTCCGGAGCGGCCAGCTGACGAATAAATGGAACCCCTTGGTCAAATCCCATATGCCGGGCCGCCCTGTCAATATTATAAATGACTTCCTTGAAAGACCCCTGGAAGAAGGATGGAACGTGTCCAGAGGTACAACTTCGCATGAATACAATCTCTCCAACACTCATATTCTCTCCAGCAGAAAGCAAAGTCAAGTTCGGAGCATCGGCAGAAGTATTCGGCTGAACTATGGAGGCATGGGTCGGGGCCCAAGGACGAAAATTAACTGCATGCGAATTGTCAAGGAAATCAATGATCTTTACTCCAGCTCTCGGATGCCTCTCCAACCAACGGAGTATCCTAGAACCACCATATGCATCAGGAAACAAAGTTCTCGGGTTAGGAGCGTAGTTTTTGAAATGCCCCCACAACCACGCTTGAAGAAAAGCGACGTGAACGTATGAGGCCACTTTCATATAACCATTTGAAGCATACATGTTCGCGACCAGATGATCCAAATGGATGTACAAAGAACCAAGAAATAATCCGCCAATGGGAAGAACAACGCCTTTCGCCAATTTGATGGCAAATTTGATAAGCTCCTGTCTTATCTCCTTCTTACCAGATCCATCGTCGAAAATATATCTGGACAGCCACAGAGCTAAAAATACATCAACATGGAGCGTCTCATCTAGCACTAAATCCAACTCCGGCTCATCAGGGAACCACTCAGACACCCACCAGTTATAAAAGCACTTCTCCTCATAATTCTTTCGAACATATCCCGCTGCTTTTGTGACCAAAGTGGCATGTATTTTTTTCTTCTTCCTCAGACAAGACAACATCAAGATTCCCGATTATCGGGAGACTCAATAGAACGGATACGCTTTCCAAAGAAATAATCATCTCACCCCATCTACATATAGATGTGTGAGTTTCTGGGCATCACCTGGAGATGAAAGTAATCAATCCTGCAACATCTTTTCTAATTTTAAGTACCACATGCGCCATGACAGCATGCATGATTTGCGCCTCAGTTACGTTGGCCTTTACGTGATCGCGGCTCATCATGAACTTCATCCATTTATCATAAGAGTGCAATGGACTAAGGAAAATTTTGAAGTCTATGGGAGAAGCCATATATTCTTTCTTCTGAAGGAAAAACCTCATTATACGTCCTGGAAAGACTGATTGGACTTCTCCATCATTCTCTGAATCAGTCAGAAGAGTTTCCACGAATTTGGGATGGGTCCTTGTAATCGTAGCAGACTTCGTAAAGAACTCATCATCTTTGTTCGATTTGGAGTTTTTGACACTCCTCAACGCGGCGGCGGAATTACTTTCAGGTGACATCTTAACAAAATTCCTTATGCTTTTGAAGTAACTACAACGAAGCAAAAGCAAAGAATTACTACTTTGAAGAAAAGCATACATGGAGATTTTATCAAAAATTGGTTACCACAATCAAGGGTCAACAACACATTTGCTACGTAAATTTCTCTTTTGGCCACGTGTCATGGCATTCACGACTAAAAGAATGGGGACTGCTCAACGAGATGCACGTGACGTCGCGGGAAGTACGCTCTTGGCCTAAACTAGGCAATGCCGCATGGAACATGCGAAGCCGCGGAAAGTATGACCTTGGCCAAGTTACGTTTGGTCATGGGAAATATGCTCGCGCCAAAAGGAGAATGTTTCCACCACGGAAACTGTGCACACGACCACAAGAGGAAAAAGGAAATCCTAAAGCTAGGTTTTCACGGAAGAAGAACTAACGGTAGCCACCCATTCGCGCGCGCCTATTTTGCATAATAATTGGCCTCCTTACTATTGTGACGGCTAATATTACTACGATACTGCTAGCAGGGAAGAATCATTCATACAAAAGTATTTCTATGGGTTTATGGAGAATATGTCTATGGATAGGGTTTACACCAACAAAAAAAAAAGAGAAGAGAAGAAACGTTGGAACACATACCTGGAGTGTGCTCGCCTACTTCTCTGCTTTGCTGCTAACGCGTAGAGGTGAAAACAAATCCAATATTACAAAAATAAAATAAAAAAATGTGCGACCCCTTTTATACACATATTACTTTGGAGTTTGGGTGGAAGAAGGTTTCCTTTTATAAGCACAACACTTTTGGAATTATAATGGAGGAAGGTTTCTTGTTTAAGCTATGCACGGAAAAAGGCAGTCGGGCCCCCGAAGGCAACGCTCCATGGCGCCACCAGTCTGCGGCCAAGACAATGCCAAACAGTTCGCTCACAAACGGCCATCTCTAACGCTCCACGCCAACGCCAACGGTCCGCGTTCAAGCCCCAAGAATTCTCTCCTAGCCAGCGCCATCCTCTCCTTCCTAAGCCAGCGCTCCATTGGCCTTCCAAGCAAGTCAACACTCCATTGGCCTTCCCAAGCCAACGCTTCATTAGCCTTTCCAAGCAAGCCAACGCTCCATTGGCCTTCCCAAGCCAGCGCTCCATTGGATTTCCAAGCTAGCCGCGTCTATCCGCCACTCCAATCTAGCTGCGCCATCCGCCATGCCAAGCTAGCTGTGCCATCCGCCAGCCGATCTAGTCGCACCATTGGCCTTTCCAAGATAGTTGCGCTACTCTCCGTTCCGCGGCTTCATCTTTGCTCGGCCAAGATTGAAGCACCATCTTCGCCGTTCAAAGCAACGCAATCTCCACCGTTCAAAGCTGCGCCGTCCGCCATTCCCAAGCCGAAAGTGCCATCTTCACTACCCCATGGCCCAAATTGGCACCAATGTTCCGGGAAGCAAAACTCTACGCCAACACCCCTGGTCAAGCTGGAAATGCGCCAAGTCGTCAATACAAGGATCATGGATTCCTCATGCCTTCCGCTAAATGTTAGTTGAATTTACCTGGAAAAATCTTCACGCCTTGCCCTCTTCGATTTTGCTCTTGTCCGTCACCATCTCATGCTTACCCCGCAACAACGCCACTTTTACGTGATAACAAGGGGACTTAATGTTGATGGTGGTTTTTAGATTAGGATCAAAATCGTAAAACCTTGCATCTGATGTGACGTCACTCTGCAAGGAAACAGAGCCACGTGTGCTAACCTCTCCACTGGCAAATTTATTGAGCCGCTCAATGTACTTACATGAAATTTATCCAGACCGGCGAATCCCAGATGTTCTGTAAATTTCGGCGCCATACGTATATTCACTTAATATAAGTTCCCCTGAATGCCTTCTATGCTATGTTCTCCGGCTGAACTCTTAATGTTGATATCGCACGACGATTTATGTTCATTCGCAGCAGAGTAGCACGAATCTCCAAGTATCAAGAATAAGATCTTTGCATAAGGTATTCAATCAAAAAAACATGCTGCTCTCTGGCAACGAACTTAAAAGAGATCTGTGTCGACACATAGAATTCAGTCAACCTGACTAACTTGCAGAAGTTAGGGTTTCGCGCCTCGCGCAATATACCAGACCTTGCTTGTCAAAATTAAGCCTATTAGGGAATTAAATCCGTCACAGCGCGCTGGAAGTGTGGCCACGCCCTAGTTTGCCGGCCCCACTTCCCATCGACCAATCAGGTCGCCCTAAATATGCCACGCGCATTCCGAACAAGGCCGGACCCATGTTTCTTATCGGCCCCCTTTCCATCGACCAATCAGGTCGCTTTAAATCCGCCACAGTGCACTGGAAGTGCGGCCACGCCCTAGCTTTTCCTTCCCCACTTCCAATTGACCAATCAGCTATCCCTAAAGGCGCCACACTCTCACCAGAATAAGTGTGGTCGCACCTTATGTTTGGCCGGCCCCATTTTTTTGGCCAATCAGGTTGCTCTTAACTTGCTACCATACATTAAAGGCCAAACGCACCCTACCGCAGCAACTTCGCAACATGCCAACTTCGTGGCAACCTGCCATAAATATCCACCCACGACAATTCCTAATCATGTGGACGTTTCCACACACGGCAATTCCTAATCCTGTGGTTGTTTCCACAAAAGTAGTGCCATGCCGCAGCCGCATGCCACGTGCACTAATTAGGGTATTCGACAAACCCTAATTTGAGCAAATTTCAACCAAAGCCAAATAACGTTCTCAGAGCAACGGTATTAGCGTTGCAACATGGCCAACGTTGCCACGCCACATGTGGGTCCGACTCCACGACGCCTTGGCCACGCCAACCCCTAATTCTTCCACGACGTCTTGGCCACGCCAAGCCCTAATTCTTCCACGGCACCTTGGCCACTCCAAGCCCTAATTCTTCCACGGAGAATTCTTCCAACGACGCCAAGACTTGGCCGTGCCATATCCTTCCAACAACGCCAAGACTTGGCCATGCCAAATCCTTCCAACGGCGCCAAGACTTGGCCACGCCAAGTCCTTCCAACGGCGCCAAGACTTGGCCACACCCAAATCCTTCCACGACGCCAAGACTTGGCCACGCCAAATCCTTCCACGACGTCAAACCCTATCTTTGGATGCGGAGCCAATTTTTATCTTTGGCCATGCCGCAACATCACTGGCATACCACTATGCCGCGGCTACTAGAATGCCATTAGCATGTGGCTGACGCCACTTCGCTATAAAACAAGATGTGGCCATATTCAATGGCCATCCTTCTTCATGAGATGCAATCTCAGCCATCCAAGTTCGCCACCGAACTGATGAGCTCGCGAAAAGTTTTAGGCGACTATCCAAGACGAGCCTAGCATTACATGCTATTTACCTGCGGCAAGCCTCTCAATTTTAACTTGCCACACGTAGCAAAGTGCTACATGTTTTCCATTAAAACACTCGAGACATCAAAATATGTTACAAACTGGGGGATTCTCATCAAGGTATTGGTCTGGCAGTTTACAGCGTGCAGCGTGCAATGCGCCCGTTACAAGATTTAGTGGTGGTAAAAAGTAACGGTGTAAACAATTCATTTCCTTCATCATTGAAGAGTAATGACCGGCGGTTACACGAATTCACTTTCTTCATCATGGAAACATAACATCTGGAAGTTACACGTTATTCTTTTGTTCCACCACTCAATCGTTTCCACTTCCTACGAGACCAGGGTACGTTTCACTATGACTTGTATAAATAGCTCTCACCTATTTCCACCAAAAAACAAGTTTTTGGTCGGAAACACACAGTATCTAGAAATCACCTGGTAGCTTTCCATCCGGATCACCAGTTCTACTTTCTGCTACAAGTCACAAAACACCCACATTTCTAGAATCAATCATTCTTGTCTCGACACTCTCTTCGCTTCCCTCCCGAAGGCCAACCCTTCTCCTTCACTTTGTTTCCCAAGCAAGCCTGGAACGGAAATTTCTTGGTTTAGTCCAGGATTGTACAGATTGATCTCTCGAATCAAAAGTACTCCCGTGAAGTACATTGTTTAGGGTTTAGATTCGTTTCTCACCCACACACCCGAAATTACCGAAATCAGCAGAAACGATTTCACCCACACACAACTAGATCACCGAGTGACTGAACTGGTTTTCGGCTTAACGAAATATAGGCTGGACCAAAGTAATTTATTCTGATCTCGGTCTCATATCGTCCAAAATTGAAAGACTTTGAATCCTTATTTCCAAACTTTTATACCACTAAATCAAATAACTGATGAAGACATTAGAAATGTTAGACTAATTTGCATTCCTCGTAGTATGGTTCATAATTTCATAGAATAAAGTAAATTGAGTTTTTTAGGACTGGTTTTGGTTTATATTTTTTATAACTGAATTTTCATAGTGCCTCTCTCCTTACCATCTTGTCTCGGCGAGATCTCAGCTGAGACCAGTGCAACAAAACAAAATTCTGATGGGCTTAACATTATCATTCATGTCATAAGCCAAGTCTCCAACATCATGCGAATAAAATTTAGAAATGATCTTGGGATATCTTAGAGACTGGAAGGAATACCGCAGAGAAAGATGCAAGGCCCCAAAACCTAGCATCTGACTGGAAAACCTTGTTATGTCTAACAATGATACCTTTGATGAATTTAACCAAAAACACTCTCAGACAGTCAATTCCTCACATTCTTTAGGAAGAACTATTCCAAACAAAACTATTGTGTGTAAAATTCCCAGGTCTCTACCGTCAAGACATGATCTAAAAAGCACGCCATCACAAAAACAAAAGATCTTTACAAACTACCAAAGAGTGATGTAGTTGGTAAATTAAAGATCTTTGACAATAAACATCAGTCTCAAAAAAAGATAAGTATTTTTCTTAAAGCTTCAAACAATACCAGTTCTTCCGAGGATAAATCTAGTGTGCCAGAGACTAAGAAAAATACGCCACGTCAATTTAGAAAAATCTTGAGGCAAAATGAGAAAGAGATTTTCTAAAGTTACATCATCTCCTTATCGTAAAAGTCACATACTTGTGCCAATGATGATGTTTAATGGTTCAGTTATCTTGGACTCGGGAATTTACCTTCTGTCATCCCTAACGCAGAGTACAAGAAACCAAGATACACTGCAACTCGTGATGATATACTTAAAGATTATCATCAAAAACATAAACCATTTCTTATGCCGTTGGAAATTCTGATGACACATCAAAATCAAGGTCTGAAAATCCATTCAAAAACATCTTGAGTGAGTCTTCTAGTCAAAGAATTGTTGATGATGTAGAAATTGTTGATAACATGGAAACATGTCTGGAAAAACAGTTGGATGAACTTTCTAATGAAAATTACTCAGATCTTGATGAGGAAGTATCGAGCTTTGTTAAGCTTATGACTCATTTTCCAAGGAGAAATATGACGACTTTTTTTCATATTCCATTTCTAACTCTCATGTCTCGAGAAAATAAGAAATTGAGGAAGATTTACGAAGGCTACGAAATTGGTGCTAGCTATGAGATCTCTCTTATGTGACCGTGAGGAAAATCTAAGTAAAATTCACTTGAAAGTGATAAGATTCGTCGAGATTTCTATGAGTTATTGGTAGAAAAACTTGTTGCATCTGAAGAAAATATTAACTCTCAACGAATGAGTTTTCAATACAAACATGGTACCAGTCTCTCTCGAAAAACTCCTTGAGATTGATCTAGTTGTCGCTTTTAAAAAGATGTAAAGGTTGGAAGAAAAAATATCAGTTTGAAATAAATTAAAATATAAGTTTTTTTCTTAAATCTTCAAACAATACCAGTTCTTCCAAGGGTAAATCTGGTGTACCAGAGACTAAGTAAGATACTCTATGGTGATTTAGTAAAATATTGAGGAAAAATGAAAAAAATATTTTTTAAAGTTACACCATCTCCTTATCGTAAGTCACATACTTGTGCCGATGATGATGTTTATTCAGTTATCTTGGATTCGGGAATTTATCATATGTTATCCCTAGCAGAGAATAAAAGTAACTAGGATACATTGCAACTCTTGATGATTTAATTAATGATTATACCCAGTAAAAGACATAGAACGTTTCATACGTAGTTGGAAATTCTGATGACACATCAAAATCAAGGTCTGAAAATCCGCTCAAAAGCATTGAATGAGTCTTCTAGTTAAAGTATTTTTGATCATATAAAAACTATTGGTCACATGGAAACACGTCTGGAAAAATAGTTGGATGAACTTTCTAATGAAAGTGACTCAGATCTTGATAGAGATGTTGATGAGGAAATATCGAGTTTTGTTAAGCTTCTGACTCATTTGTCAAGGAAATATGACGACTTTTGTTCTTATTCCATTTCTAACTCCCATGTCTCGAGAAAACAAGAAATTGAGGAAAATTTATGAAGGCTATGAAATTGGTGCTAGTTGTGAGATCTCTCTTGTGTGACCAAGCATGAGTAAAACCTAAGTAAAATTCACTTGAATGTGATAAGATTTGTCGATATTTCTATGAGTTATTGGCAGAAAAACTTGTTGCAGCTGAAGCAAGGATTAACTCCCAACGAATGGGTTTTGAATACAAAGAAAATACTTGTCTCTCTCGAAAAAAAAACTTATGTAGCCTGATCTAGTTGTCGCTCTTAAAAATATGTAAAGGTTGGAAGAAGAAAATATCATTTTGAAAGAAATTAAACTCACGAAGACAAATTGATCTAGATATTATGAGCATGTAGAAACCATAGTGATATACGAGGACCGGGCTAAAGATTTTTCTAAATCAAAAGTTTCCACTGATATCAAAATAGAAATACCTCCATTGTCAGTTAATGATAGAAATAGAAAAATATATCAAGCTCCGAACAACGCACGCGCATCCAGTTAAGAACATTCATTATGTTTGCAATTACTGTAGAAATAAAAGTCATACGCGAAGGGGGTGTCGTTCGCATAAGGAATGAGAACTGTTAGCGCCTATCTCGGTTGAACTCATAAAGTGTTGGTATGTCAAGTTTGGTTGTCATATTTTAGTATCAAAACTAATCTAGAGTCGCTTGATTAAATACTAGAGTCAACTTCGTTTAGGTTAGATAAGAAAGTCTAGGAATGTTGAGACATACAAGTATTACTCCGAAGATCTGAAGAATGTGAAGAAGTAACTAACTACAACGACGACATCATCCTTCCACTTGAGGTTATTAATATTGACTTGAACTTGTTTCATTCCTAACGTATCTTTCAAATCGTGCGTATTGAAAACATAACTGCGAAGCTGTATAAACTGTATATATTGTATATTATACTCTAATCATGTGACATGATCATAATAGTATGATTATAGTATTAGGGAATTAGACTACGAAGTATAACAATTATCTTTTGGACTTCGTATATATGAGATCGACATAATCCTGTATATAGTGTTATGATTATGTATGTGGGTTATGGTGAAGATTTCATCCTAGGAAACAATGGTTTACATTTGTTTAAAGGAAGTACATTCATAAACTTGTTTTATGAATCGAAAGGGAAATCACTATGATTATTGGTCTTGCTATTCATTGCATATCTTTGGATGACAAATATGTGTGAGTTGGTAGAACGAATATTAACTCAGGTTATGTATCTTGGTATAACCGATCACAATGCCTAGACTTATGATTTGGTATGATCGGTCCTTGTAATTGGTGTAACCGATCCTAAGTAATCATCATGAGGTGGTATGATCTATCCTTGTAATTGGTGTGACGGATCCTAGTAATTAGCATGACAGATCATAAGTGTTTTGTGACCAATCCTTGTAATTGGTGTGACCGATCACAAGTAGATACCATGTGTACATGGAACTGATCCTTATAATTGGTGTAACCGATCCTAGTGAATGGTGTGACCGATCACATGTAGGTACCATATTTAGGTATAACCGATCCTAGTGATTGGTATAATCGATCTGAACCCATGTATGTGACTTGGATGGACCGATCACAACTAACCATTGTGATTTGGTATGACCAATCACATAGTAGTCTTGGAATACTGGCAAACCAATTCTAAACTTGTTTGGAAGTGTGGTATAACCAATTCCAAGAAAGCAAATCCAAGTAAATATGAAATAAGGATTTGGAGTGAAAATATGTCAACATACTTTGAACACGAGCGATAACTCTTATCATTTACTGTTCCTTGGTACTCAAGGTGATCCTGTGCCGAAATAAATTAAGAATATTTTAATTAAGGTTTTTGATTTTATATACTTTAATTACCAACAATTAATGCATAGCTCTAGAGAATAAAAATTATTAATATTCATTTACTAATTGGATATTTTCTATTGAGAGATTTTGGAAATATTGGATCAACATTTATTGGAATTATGAAAACCGAATTTTTCCATTCATTGCATATCTTGTATATATTTTCGGTTTTGGAAATTCCTTGGTGTCCAAACATCCTTGGTCTATGAATACCTAAGTTTTCATTTCTAGCAAACTATCCTAAGAGCCAGGCAAACTTCAATTCTTGTTGTTTCTGGTGGAGCCGTCTATTCGGAGAGGAAAGTATCCTAATTAGGTGAAATCTCTTACGACCGCTCGTTTAAAGACTTCTGTGGGATCAAGAAGGTCTACAAGTACCGTTGGTGGGAAACTAGATAATTGTAGTGTTATTAGTTTTCGATTTGATTTGATTGACTAACGGTTGTTGAAACTTTGATTGAACCTAGTTTGTTTATTCTTGAGAATCTTCTCTTCTGATATAAGATTCACTTAGACTAGATCAAAGTATCGACGGGATCTTTAGAACTGTTGTTATATCTAAAGACATCTTGTGATAATCCATTGTTAACAGACTCCGTTTTGTGCGTGATTGATCACAATATATTCAAGTGGTGTTGTGCAGATTTTGGAGATAAAAGAAGATTTGAAGACAAATAAGAATTCTTATTGATTTTCGTATCTTGTGGATTTACTGCACAAACCTTGATCGGCTGGGATCCAACTAGAATCGACTTATCTTTGATAGATCTGATTGATTAGTTGTCTGAGATCGGAATTCTCTATGATTCTCCTTGAGATCTATATTGATTGAGTGCGAATATATATACACTTGAATATTTTGGTGGTTTAAGTTAGATTGATCTAACCAGACAAAGAAGTTTATTAGATTAAACATAAGAGCCTTTGTCAACGACTCGTCTATATCTTTAGCAAGATTGATTAGAGTGGTTACCAAATAGATTTTTCATTTGCTGTTTGGAATACGATTCAAAGGACTTGTTATTCACGTGCGTGACTCTAGAAGTCGAAGGCGCAGGGATACTGGGGGAACTAAGTAGCTAGGGGTAGTCTGCTTGGTCTCAACTATACGAAGTTGGTATTAGATTTTGTATAGCTTCTTAATTCTGAGGGTATTCAAAACTGGACTAGGTTCCTGGGTTTTTCTGCATTTGTAATTTCCTCGTTAACAAAATCTTGTTGTGCCATTTACTTTACTTTTACGCATTATAATTATTTTGTTATCATTAAAGTCAATTGCACTTTACGTCTCCTCAATACTTGATAGTGATCCAATAGAGTTTGGTTATTACCGAACCTATTATCAAGTAACACACTTTGTTGTTGTATCGTCTCGATCTTGTATCCATAGTCAATCACACAAGTTATCTTGTTGTCGTATTGTCTCAATCTCGTATCCGTAGACGATCACATGAAGTGTGAACTGAATTGTCGTATTGTCTCGACTTTGTCCATAGACGATCACATTTGGTAGAGGACTTATAGGTTGAGACAAAAATATTTTGGTGTACTTGGGTACCCTCGTATTTTCAATTGGTATCATAGCAGGCAAACACGAAAATATCTAACAATCTGTGTTTGGTACGATCCAACCTATAAAAAATTAATTCAAGTTATCATGAATCGATTTCGGTTAACGTACAACCAAGATTTGACGAAACAAACTATCTGTGGTAGAAATCTTCTATAAGATCTTTTCTTCAATCACGCGATTTTCATACTTGGCTATTAGTCGTTGATGGATAATCGTCCGGAAATGGAAGATTCGGAAACTGAGTTTTAACGCTTAGTAGATTATACAGTGGAAGAAAAGGCATTTACAAAATAGAATTCATATGGGTTGAATAACATTATACATGCTGTAATCCATGCTCTGCAACATCATGTATCCACATGCCAAACTTCAAAGGAAGCTTGGGATAATCTTTAGATCGTATTCGAAGGTAACACAACAGAAAAAGAAGCTAGACCTAAAACTCTCACCTTTGATTCGTAAAACCTTCGAATGGATGACAATGATACTTTTGAAGAGTTTCACATTAAACTCTCTGAGATAGTTAATGCTTTTTTCTCTCTTGGAAAGACTATTTCTGAAAAAGATATATTGTGCAAAATTCTCAGATCATTATCATCTCGATACGAATATAAGAAGCATGCAATCATAGAGGCAAATGATCTTTCAACTCTCTCTCGAATCACACTTGTTGGGAAGTTAAAGATCTTTGATCATGAATCAAAATCTATTCAAGCTAAAGGAATTGCTTTTAAAGATGAAAATATTCTAAAAGCTCATGTGGAGAAAAATAGATTGTTAAATCATTCTGATGAATTGATTGCAGAAGATTTTGATGATGATGTAGAACAAACATTATCACTGATTACAAGACAGTTTCGGGATCTCTTAACGAAAAGGAATAAGAGATTTGTAAAAGATGTTCATCGTTATTCTCTCCCTCATGATCGAGTTTCAATCAAGAACAAAAAGGATCAAGAAGAAGATGATAAATATCAGCCTCAATGCTTCAAGTGTAAAGGTTATCATCATTTGTCTAAAGACTGTCCTAATCTAAGGAAATATACTAGAAGCCAGGCATATCTATAACTGTAGATGAGACCTCTGATTCATGTAACTCCGAGGAAGATAAAACAACTAATATTTCACTAGTTGTTAATTTAATTCCCTCATGCTCCATTAATGATTTAACCATTTTAAAAATGGGCATGTCTTCCGATGTTGAAAAATCATCTAATGGTGCAAGGAAAAATAAGATAAAGTGCAAAATTGTCTCAAAAACTAGAATTGCTAAGAAGCGCATATGCAATTCCAACCAATCTCCGAAAACTTCGTTAATTCGAGGTAACAAGAGAAGCTATTTGATTCATACTTCACTATATCAATAATATCTTATTTGTTCAAAATCCCATGATGAGAGAAAATCTCATAATAATACCATCTAATCGGTATTAGATTGCATTGTCACCTAATGTGTCGATTATGTGGGTGAGGAAGCAAAAATAAAGGCACTTATGTGTTGATTATGAGAATAAAATGAAAAAACGGGGGTTTAACAACCACACCCAATATTTCGTTTAGGTGATATGTATGGACTAACTCCAATATATTCCAAGAGAATTAACTAGACATTTAGACTCAATCAAGGAAAATATATCCAATAGTTATATCTTAATTTCTCAAATTAATCTGCAATCGAACAGATAAAAATCTGTGAGCCAGATCAACATGATAAATAACTTGGATGGTACCAAAGAACGATATCCAAGCGTCAATCAACAACCAAAGGTTGGATTCACCAATTTATTGAACTACGCATAACCTGTGATATTTTAATTAAATAGATAATATAATGCGGAAAAGAAATAACACAGACACCAGAAGTTTTGTTAACGAGGAAACCACAAATGCAGAAAAACCCCGGGACCTAGTCCTGATTTGAATACCACACTGTATTAAGCCGCTGCAGACTCTATCCTAGTACAAGCTAATTAACTTCGGACTGGAATGTAGTTCAGCCCTAAAAAATCTCACACTGATTAATGTACAATCGCGTTCTTTACGTCTCTGAATCCCAGCAGGACTCTACGCACTTGATTCCCTTAGCTTATCTCACCCACAACTAAGAGTTGCTACGACCCAAAATCGAAGACTTGATAAACAAATCTGTCTCACACAGAAAAATCTATTGAATAGATAGATCTGTCTCCCACAGATATACCTACGAGTTTTTGTTATGTCTTTTGACAAATCCAGGTAAACAATATCCAATTGATACACCAGACTTATATTCCCGAAGAACAGTCTAGTAATATCAATCACATAACAATAATCTTAATTGTATGGTAGCGGAACAAGATATTATGGAATCACAAAGAATGAGACGAAGAGCTTTGTGTTTACTTTTTATCTTACCTATCGGAGATTAAATCTAGAGCAAATGTTAGAGAAGATAGTACTCAATACAATAGAACAAAGTAAGATCAGAACACACAACTACAGAGAAAATAGTTGGGTCTGGCTTCAGAATCCCAATGAAGTCTTTAAATCGTTAACTTATAATGGTTTTAGGAAAAACCTAGGTTAAAGGAGAATCGAATCTAGTCGCAACTAGTATCACACAAGAGGTGTGGGTATTAGGTTTCCCAGTTGCTAGAGTTCTCCCTTATACGGTCTTCAAATCAAGGTTTGCAGTCAATGCTACCTTGGTAACAAAGCATTCAATATTCACCATTATATGAAAACCTGATTAGATTCAAGCTAATATCTTTCAACCGTTAGATTGTCTTAGCTTGTTACACACAAATGAAATGTACCTTTATTTAGATATGGGTAACCATATCTAAACGTGTTGGATCGACAATAGTTAACCGAAGTTAGCCATATAAACACTTTCATATCAACCTTGTTCATCTTAATCAAAACTAGTTCAAATGACTCAAATGAAACTAGTTATAGAGTTGTTCAATTGCTTATATTCTCATAGAAGTATACAAGACACAATTAAAGCAAAATCGGTTTTGATTCACTCGAATCGATTCATGAACATTATAGCCACGATTTGCAAAGATTTCATTCCTTATTAAATAAATGTATTTGTTCATGAGTATGTAAACATACTTAACCGATTTTAGAACTTAACCAACTCAGGTATGCAAACGGGTACGCATACCTAAGTTCCCGGACTTGGTCTTGTTCGCCAGTATGCAAGCGGGTATGCATACTGTCGTTCACGACATAACTCAGTTGAAATCAGTATGAATACGGGTATAAAGACTATAGTTCCCGGACTTCAACTGTTGAATCGGTCCGCATACGGGGATGCATACTAAATTCCCGGACTTGGAATACACTTGCAACAATTAGCATACAAGTACGCGTACTTGCTATATCCAATCAATGGTTAATTGTTCTAAACTCCTATTTCAATCATTGAAATATTCTTGGAAGACGAGAATAGCTGTCTCACATAAACTATTAGCTTCAAAGCAATTTTCAAGTAATAAAATGATCAATACGAAACATTCCGAGTCTACATCAAATGACTGTCTCATACAAATCATATAAGATGTTACCAAGCGATTTTCACATGATCATCTTTTGACTTCCGTCAAGAATAAAGATGAACTTGGTTAAAGCGAAATCTTACCAACACATATTTCGAGAAATATGTAAGCGAGTTAAGCTCAGTTCAAAATATTAAATGTGTATAATGTAAAGTCTATATAGCTATACGACTTTTGTCTCCATAGGAGATAGAACAGAAATACACTTCTGAGTGATAGATGAGTTCAAGTCTTCACATACCTTTTGTTGATGAAGTTCCACAAGCTCCCCTTAGTAGTTCTTCGTCTTCAATCGATGAACGTCGTGAAGTCTAAAGCTCAACTACACATTCTATCCTAATCCGAGATATAGCTATAAGTAGACTTGAAATCAAGACTTATAGTTTTGACAAATAAACTTGACAAACAAGCTTGAGATAGCAACACTTGCGATTTCGACCGAGCAGTGTTCTAACATAAAATCTAGTAATTGAAAATATATTCTAAGATAGTCGTATTTATATGAGTATTATATTTTCGGTAGTATGAAAAATATAACGGATCTCTCTCATTCTCTGGTCATTCCTTTTCTGAACTATGAGTCAGGATCCGATGTCTTCTCATGCAACTTGATATAAAAAAATAATCTTTAAAAATAGGCCTGCACCATCTCTTGATGCTAAGAAACCTAAGATAAATATCAAAAACATAGATTGGCTTAGCAAGAAGGAAATAGAAAATATACTGAAGAAACTTCAGTGTATTGAGATATTGACACAATTTTGTGTTCAATCGAAGACAGAATTACATGTGCTTGTAGAGTCCTTCACAAAAACATCACAACTGCAACGAATTCTGGTCAAGCAACAAGGTTATCTTCTTGAACAAATTCACAAGCTCAAGACTGAAAGTAATAACCTGTCTTCCTCTAGTATTGATATGAAGGATTAAGTTGCTCATGGAATAAAAATAGGATTAAATTCTTATTTAGAGAAAATAAACATCAATGTATTGATTTATCTCGATATCTTTGTATAAGGTCTATTTTTAATAAAATTATCAGTAATTTATTAATAAAATTATTATTTTATAACTTTTGAGTGATAGTTACCGATCACATAGAAGATGATATTCGATCTCATATGGTGAAACCCTTATGATTTGTGTGGCTTTTTGATTTAGCGGGATTAATTTCTAGCCCATGTTGGTAGTATTTATCAAAGGATCATAAGGTGTTCCGATTGAAACAAATATGTGAAAAATCACAATATGTTGAATCAATTTAGGTTTACATAAGTTGTGTTTTGCATAACATATGTGTTTGGGGTTTTCAACTTTTGTTATTGGCACGCATTAGTTAAAACCGATTCAACCTTTCTCTGGTAAAGGTTGCTTTTGTTGTTATTCTTTTGTTCTTGCTTTTGTTGTTATTCCTTGGTGATGGCTACAACGTTGTGCAAATTAATTAAGTTATATAACAACACTCTCTGTATGGACTTTGACTTTCTGTTAATGTTTTGGTCGAAGTATATTTTGCAAAGACTAACCCGAGTAGTGTTTGGGTGGAAGATGTAGAAGATGATAACTAAAATTCTCAAGATCACAAAATTTTGCTCTCGTTACTAAATTGTGGGAAGCTTGGTTTATGAATATAGATAATAAAAAGTAAGTTTGTAAAAAACAATGATGATTTGGCTAGGGTTAACTATAAAAAGAAAAAGAAAAATTACAAAAAAAGAAGAAGTGAAACTCTATCTGTTGCAGTGATTTAAGAAAATAGTAAATTTGGTGTATAGGTCTGAAAGCGGAAAGAAGAAAACACATCTTTGTTTGTCTGCCTAGTTCCTCTTTGCGTCGGAACTCAATACATAGTTAAAATCTTGGAGAAGAAGATAGGAGTGTTACATCTTAAAATTTCGCTTGTGATTTTGAGGTATTCTAATACGTCTTCGTCCGGAAAAAATCTAGGATCGAATAGAAATGTGAACTAAAAAACTAAAGCTAGTGATCTTTGTTTTACTAGTCTTTAAATTCAAAAACTGTAGGTTTGCTGAAACATAAGATTTCGGCGGTAGACCTTACGGTTCATACTGAGGAATACTTTATGTTGGGGTTGGGATTTTCTTTTCAAAAGCAGATCGTTAAGATATGTCTAATTGTCTTGCGGATAAAAGATTACAAGTTGCCTTTTGAGTTAGTTTAGTGGTCTCACAAATTGTATCTTCTTATTTTGTTCTGTTTGTGCAAATAGAACTTTTCTATATTTTAACTTCAATTTTTTTTATCTTGTTTCCACTTTAGTGTAAGTCTGATGGTAGAATCCAGGTTATTAATTATAGAAGTCACCTATAATGGCTTCCAAGTTGGAGTCATCCGCACATTTTTAAGGCATGCTCCAAAATTTCCAGGAATAGAAGATGAAAAGACGAGGGTACCCAAATACACCACAATCTTTTAGTTTACAACCTATAGGTCCTTTTACCGAAAGTGATCGTCTATTGACAGAGTCGGGCGCAATACAACAAATCGGTATTCACATTTTGTGTGATTGTATATGGATACGAGATCGAGACAATACGACAACCAAAGTGTGATACTTGATAATAGGTTCGGACTTAACAGAACTCTACAGGATCACTATCAAGTATATCAGAGTTAACGTAAAGTGAAATTTACTTTAAATTATATAAAAAAATATAATTGCGCAAAAAAAAAAGTAAATCACACAACAAGATTTTGTTAACGAGGAAACCTACAAGTGCAGAAAAACCACGGGATCTAATCCAGAATTGAATACTCTCAAAACTAAGCCGTTATACAAAATCTAAACCAACTTCGTATAGTTGAGACCAAGCAACTACCCCTAGTTCACTTAGTTTTCTCAGTATCCATGCGCTTCCGACTTCGAAGGTCACGCACTGGTACAATTCCTTTGGATCGTATTCTAAACTATAAAGGAACAAAAAATTTGTTTGGTAACAACTCTATTGATTCTTTCAAGATAAAGATATCTCAAGTCATACGTAAAGGCTCTTCCGTATAATCCAATAAACTCCTTTGCCTGGTTAGATCAATCATCCAATAAATACAAAAGTAGTTAAGTTTAGATCCGCACTCAAACAAAATAAATCTTAAAGAGATATATTGATAATGCCGATCTTGCGCAACTAATCAATCGAATAAATCCGATTATAGTTGGATCCTATCCGAATAAGGTTTGTGCACACACAAAGATATTAGAACTAATAAGAAATCTTCTTCGTCTTCAAATCTTCTCTGATCTTCAATAAACACATGCACAACACCATTTGAATCTCTTGTGATCAATCATACACAGAACGGAGTCCGTTAACAGTGGATTATCAAAAGATGTCTTTAGATCTACCAGTAGTTCTAAAGATCCGTCGATACCTCGATTTAGTTTGAGTGAATCTTATATCAGAAGAGAAGATTCTCAAGAATAAACAAACTAGGTGCAATCAAAGTTTCAACAATCGTTTGTCAATCAAATCAATCGAAAACTAATAACACTGCAATTATCTAATTTCCCACCAATGATACTCGTAGAGCTTCTTGATCCCACAGAAGTCTTTAAACGAGCGGTCGTAAGAGATTTCACCTAATTAGGATACTTTCCTCTCCGAATAGACGGCTCCACCAGAAACAACAAGAATTGAAGTTTGCCTGGCTCTTGGGATAGTTTGCTAGAAATGCAAACTTAGGTATTTATAGACCAAGTATGTTTGGACACCAAGGAATTTCCAAAACCGAAAATATATACAAGATATGCAATGAATAGCAAAATTCGATTTTCCTAATTCCAATAAATGCTTGTCCAAAATTTCCAAAATCTCTCAATAGAAAATCTCCAATTAGTAAATGCACATTACTAATTTTTGTTTTTAGAGATATGCATTTCATTGCTGGTAATTAAAGCATATAAAATCAAAAACCTTAATTAAAAGATTCTCAATTTATTTCGGCACATGATCTCATTGAGTACTAAGGAATATCTTTGAACAGTAAATGATAGCAGTTATTGTACATGTTCAAAGTATGTTCACATATTTTCATTGTAAATCCTTATTCATATTTACATGGATTTACATTCTTGGAATCGGTTATACCACACTCCCAAACAAGTTTAGAATTTGTTAACCTGTATTCCAAGATAACTATGTGCTTGATCAAATATCAAATTACATACATGGGTTCAATCGGTTCTATTAATTACTAGGATCTGCTATACCTCAATATGGAAATACTTGTGATCGGTCACACAAGTTACCAGGACCGGTTACATCAGTTACCAGGACCGGTTACCATATTCCCATGGTATTGCTTGTGATCGGTCACACCAGTTACCAGGATCAGTTACACCAATTACCAGGACCGGTTACTAACTACAAGGATCGATTACACAACACTTTGTGAGTGGTCACACCAATTACTAGGATTGGTTACACCAATTACTATGATCAGTCACACCAATTACAAATATTGATCATACCATCTCATGGTGATTACTTAGGATCGGTTACACCAATTAATAAAATCTAGTCAAACCAAATCATAAGTCAGGCATTGTGATTAGTTATACCAAGATACATAACAAAGTTATGATCGGTTCTACCATCTCACACATATTTGTAATCCAAAGATTTGCAATGAAGAGCCGTACCAATAAGCCTAATGATTTCCCTTTCGATTCTTAAAACAAGTTCATGAATGTACTTCCTTTAAATGAATGTAAAACATTATTTCCTAGGATGAAATCTTCACCATAACCCATTCACATAATCATAGCAGTATATACAAGATTATGTCGATGTCATATCTACGAAGTTCAAAAGATAATCTTTATACTTCGTAGTCTAATTCCCTAATACTATGGTCATTCAAATATGACCATGTCACATCACCAGAGTATTATAAAGTATGTGCAGTATATACAGCTTCGTAGTTATGTTTTCAATATAGCACGACTTGAAAGATACGTTAGGAATAAAACAGTTCAAGTCAATATTACTAACCTCAAGAGGAAGGATGATGTCGTTGTTGTAGTTCGCTTCTTCTTCACATTCTTCAGGTTTTCAGAGTAATACTTGTATGTCTCAACATTCCTAGACTTTCTAGTCTAACCTAAGTTGACTCTAGTATACAATCAAGCGACTTTCGATGAGTTTTGACACACTAAAATATGACAACCAAACTTGACATACCAATGCTTGGTGAGTTCAACCGAGTTGTGCTCTAACAGAAGATACTATGGGATCCAAGCAAGCGAGCTAATACAATTGTCGTTGAACGACAATCAAAATAATGTTCAATAAGTGAAAATCACAATTCTAGCTAAATAGCACCAAGCACAAATCTAATTAGCATTTTCTATGAACAATCATCTAAATTGCGCTCAAGATACTTGTTTAGTTTCTGTATAGAATTTGACGAAAACGCGAATTTGATTGGTCTTTGACGCTATTTGGTTTAGCATTTGACTGTTGATTAGTCAAACACAAAACAATTTCTATTTGTTTTTGTGTTTCGATCGGGTCCACCATTAGATTTACACTTCCATAATCTATTCCAAGTGCTGAGATGACATATAACTTGAAAAATAAAATTCCTCCACCATTAGATTTATTCTTAAACTACATGCTACCTTTGGTTTACAATCTACGACACTTGGTCCAATCATACAATGTATCTTAAATCCTAGCTGTTATATAAAGGTGTAAATTTACCAAGGTAACGAAGGTTTTGGGATAGGGTTTTGCCAGACTCAGTGATTTTTGTCCCACAATAATTCCGCGAAAAAAACATGCAACAGTCGTATAATTGTTCTGATATTGGAACTATAAAGATGTAAATGTAGGGACGGAACTAAGTGTAGTTCAGGGGTGGCGCTCGCCTCCCCTGTTTCTCTTTAATTAATTATAAATCCTTTGAAACTTTTATTATTTAGAAAAAAATTGTTAGTTAGCTCCCTTGAATTTTTGTTTTGATTAATTAGCCTCCCCTGAAAAATGTTTCTGGCTCCATCCCTGGTAAAATGGGTCTTGTTAATTGTATCTCCGTCGGTCTGTACGATTCTCGGTATGTATTTCTTGTTAGCCTAAAATTTCCTATAAGGATAAACAAATCATGCGATTTGTACGTTCACCACTGTCGCCGTGTTTTAAATGAAAATCTTAGACATAAAAGAAAATTAAAAATCAGCCGACAGGACTAAAAAAGTTAGGGAATCGGATTAGCTAAAGAAAACTAATATCGTACAGTTATCCTACAATTATATCACACACAATAATTTTAACAATCGTGGACCTTACCTAGTAGATCCCTTAAGTACGTCACCAAGTCATGATATAACAACAAAAACAACGTACAACTTAATGGATCCATACGAGACGAATATCAATCAAAGAAAAAGAAAAAAAAATGAAACAAACAAAATATCCAAAATAAAAAACAAACTACAAGTCAGAATAACCTATTATAATTCATTTTTTATTTTTTAAATCAATAATAAGTAGTACTATTTTTCAACTTTCGACCTAACTTCAGCCCTCTTGTGTTTTTTTTAAGGCTTAAACTGTTTTTCTTTGATAAAAATATATACACATCCAATTCCAGACTTTGCAAGTTGATGCAGCAAAAGACAATGTATACCCAACTTTCTCTTAACACTTTCACATCCCTTTCCCTTTCAACAACATGTACACATCTGGAATCCAAAATGTAAATCCTAAAAAATTAGCAAAAATGTGAAAGAAAATAAATGTTACAAAGCTCCAGCAAATATGATGTGATGTTTCTTACAACAATCTATTGTCTGCAACAAATCTACTTCTCTTATTCTCTTGTTACCAATCCAAGTATGATGATTGTTGTTATTTTCCACTAATCCACTGACTGCAATATTAGGCATTTTGAAAATGTTAACCCCAAATAGTCTCACCACTTGAACAGCTGGTTGTTGATGATGAACAGGGTAAATGGGTTGTTGTTGTATAGAACTCGACCCGGTTCTTGATTTAAAGTCGATAAAAAGATGTTTATCGCCTCCGGTCGATCGCATAAACATAACGATATCGCCTGCCTTTAATCCCTTCTCCTTAACAAACCTACTCCAACCCTTTGTAAGTACATAACTTTGGCTGCTGTTCCAATATGAGTATCTAAATCTCCATACCTTCCCTCCGTTATCCTCAAAATTCAACAAAACACCCTTTGAGGTAGTTCCTGTCTGCAAAGGGAAGTTCTTCTCGGCATGTTGCTTTGGAATAACTAACCGGTTTAGTTTACCGACGTCGCTAGGCGTTACCGCCTTTTCGAAGAGTTGTTCTCGTGCCCCCATGCCTTGACCCATCGACCCGGGTGTTAAACCCATGTAGATACCACTTCTGTTAATCTTACCATGACAACTCCCATCACCAAAATTACGTTTGCTTTGATCAAGTTCATCATTATACGTATGTTTACGTAACATATCGACAATCTCAGCCTTTGAATGTGAGTTTAAGAAAGCCGCTTCAATATCATCATCTTCATTACTATCCAACAGCGGCTTGAAGTTTGTTATTGCGTCGCGACCCCGAAATCTCTGTGCCGCAATATCATAAGCCTTAGCAGCTTCTTGTTCCTCATTGAATGTCCCTAACCAAACTCTTTGATGCTTCTCATAAATTTGAGCTCCCCATCGACCATTTGGTTGTGGGACTACACCTTTGTACTGAGAAGAAGGTAGCTTTCGAGATTCTGCTTGATCAACCCCGGTTTCTAAATCTAGTACAACACTAGACCCACTCCCAACCCTGCATAATTTCTCTGGTGTAAGCAACACTGTTAAAGGTGATACTGAAATTGAATTTGCTGAATGATCACTTGAAGTCTCATCTATACAACTACCACCACTATCCATGTTATTGTGATGACTTATTGTTCAAGGAAGGTTAATAATTATGTGTGTGTGTGTGTTTTTTTAAGGAGCTTGAGAAAGATGAAGCTGTAGAGATGATTGCATATATGATTTGAGTTTGATATGAAGCTGTTGTGATGTTGTAGTATATATAGAGTAAGAGAAGTAGAGATACAAGTGTTGAATTTTATAATGGGTTTGATTTTATGAGGAGGGTTTGAAGGTGATGGTGTGGGTCAACTTCTGAGAGAGAGGTATCAAAAGAGGGAAGATTCAAGGTAAAGACTACGAAGATTTAGCAGTGAGTGAAGACTTGGGGATGGATGAATATTTGGTGTGGAACTCTATGGGATTATGGAGTATGTTGTGGGTTGTGTATGTAATGTGGGGTCCATCTTAGAGGCAACTTGATAATATGATAGGGATCACATGACTGTGGACCTTTGTAAATTCATCCCCCCTGAGGGTGTTTTGCTCCATGGTTATCCAAGTACTGCTGACCAAGAGAGAGAGAAAAGAGAGCATGGCCTTCCTTCTCACCCCTCTATCCCATTTTTTATCTTTTTAGTTCAAACAAAATCTTCGGGTTGTAATATAGTAATACGGAACTATTTGGCTTGATGGGGATAAAGAATTGCAAGCATACTTGGTCAAAACCAATAAACAATATGCTTATAGTTGTCTACTTCCATGCATATTAGATGGTGCTGAATTTGGAGCTCAAATCTAGAAATGAACAACACTCGACGGTTTCTATCATGTATCGAAATATAACAAAGTTTTTAAGTTTGACGATTCAAAGTTATTGAGAACTACCGAATTTTCAGGATTTAGGATTTAAAGTTATTCCAAGGGTTAAATAGTCAAGAGATGAGATCTTCTTGCCTTTTAACTTATGGATATATCTTACCCATTCCATTACCTCACTGCATTTATCTGTACTTTGAAACCCTTTCTAGAATTGGTATCTACGTTAGTTTTGGAGCATCAGTTATGTTGCTGAATAAACATCACAATGACAAGAGAAAGAGATGCGAACTCTCCTGGAATCCCCATTGCCACAACCCACAATGCCACTAGTCCTGTTGCAACTAGGATGGGGTTGTCGTGGGCCTGACTTTTACGTACAACATGGATAGAACTTTAGCATTTTTGTTTTTTCTTTGGAGAAAAATCTGATTAATCAGAGAGATTCTATCTCTCCTATGTGGCAAGATACTATTGGCTGATCACTATTATCTTTTAGGTCTTGTGTATAACTCCAAACAACATGGACTGATAATGATTGTTGTCCACTTAACAACCATACGTAAATATTAGTATTCTTTAACTTTAAGAAAAAAAATAGTAAGTCCTTGTTTGATTTTTCTTCTTCTTCATTTTTTTTTTGTCTAGTTGGTTGATTTTTCTTCTTTACTTAGATTCAACAAGTAAATTAGTTATTGACGATTCGGTACAAAAACATAGTGTTAGGCCGGATAACAATCTTTTAGTGAATAATGATAGCATCTTGTTGCTATCCAATAACGTGAATTTGTAATACCAATCTTGTTGCTATTAGGTGAATTTGTAATACCAATAAGTGACTCAACTTTGTTGTTTCTATCAAATGGATGACATATTTTGCCAGGCTGTTGGCTGCTGATTAGGTGATATAACAATTTAAATATTGGTAGAGCATCCTTAAGATCACCTAAGAGTACAGTTTATTAGATTAGTTGGTAATTGTTATAAACTTATATTTATGTGGTATGTTGCTACAATTTGATGGTGTCATATTTACAGTTTTTTGTTTATTGAAATTTACTAACTTAATTTTTTTGCTGGTTCGATCTTTTGTATAGTTCCCTGTAAATAATTATGTATTGTTTTTCCTTCTTAATATTTCCTTTTTGTCTCAAAAAACTTAAAAAAAAAAAAGGAAAAACTAGCTGGGAATAGTCCAGTTGGCCATTGGTTGAATTCCCAAATTATATGTTAGGAGTTCGAATCCCACGTTATCCGTATCAAGAAAAAAAAAATAATTTAATTCCAGGCTTGTAACCCAAACTTATGGTTTTATCCGGAGTGGCAAGACTACATATTCCTGTTATCACATGCATAACGTTCATAATGTTGTGTCCTTCCCAAAAAGCACTAGTTTTCCTATCAGTAATTAACCTAGCTAGCAAGATTTACAGGCGTAGGATTCTGCACCCAACATAGTTTCTCGGTTTTATTTCTTTCTAAGTGTTTAAACTCCATTTTAAATGATTGGAGTGTTTTTCATGTCGTCATTTCATGGAGAACATGGAATAAAAGAAATTAAATCATGGTCGGATAAGAAGAATTTGTAAGAAACTTTTTTTAAAAGAGTTCACTGAAAGAAAGAAGAAAAAAAAGGCACAACCCAAATTTCATTGAAAAAAGGCATTTAAAGGTATCTTAACATAATTCTTTTTTTTGATCGGTCAAATAGATATTTTATGTAATTAAGTTTATCATCATGTTAACGTGTTCTATTTCAGAAACTTTCACAAATGTTTATACTAAATAAGTTTTTTTATTTTTTCAGGACAGAACATAAAACTGAGTCTTGTTATCGTGAATACTCAGTCTTCACAACTTGGTCCATGTCGTTGTTGTGAATGAAAGGTACCGGTTAATAATATTGTTGTAAAGGTGTAAAGGCAAAAATAAGAAACCACACACCTGGAAAAAGAAAATCCAAAATAATTATTTATTTAAAACTTAACTTTATTTACTTATTTATTTAAAAAATATATTAAATAATGTCTTTCAAAAGTCTGGAAAAAAAAGAGAGAACAAGTAGGAAAACCCATATTACATTTGCAATAATCCTAGGTTTTTTTTAGCGCAACACCATTGTTAAAGATGCAAGAAATTGGGACTTAGGCCACAGGTTTTTGGATAATGAGTCATGTGAAAGGATTCAGTAAAACTCACATATGTGTTTGCCAAATCAGGAAACAACACACTTCCCATCCATAATATTCATAGTCCCATAAATACATACATACAGTTGAATCCGTACGAATGGGATCATAGTCTTATGTGGGTACTCACCATCAGTACACGATAAAATAATTCCAGCTAGAAATTTGTTGAATAAAGACAGCTCGTCATGGAGGACGAGATATTGTGGATGCCTGCCTCTTCTCCTGTTAATACCACCAATAATAGAATGGTTCTCTCTTCTACCCTCATGGGTCCCCGTCCCCTGTCTAATTGCTCTCCATATGCGTTTTAAGAAAGATTTTTAATTAAACTAGCTGGCTGGCTTTTCTTCTGTTCTGTTCTCTAAGAGCGTCCACGGTGGTGCGAGTATAACCAAAGACCAAAGACTAAAAAAAAAGACCAAATTTGGGTTTAGTCCGTCAAGTGGCGTAGTGGGAAAAGAGTATATTTAGTCGCGCGTTGATAAACATTACGCCTGGGATCAGGCGTTGGTAAAGATAACGCCCGAATGGGGCGTTGGTAAGATAACGCGCGAGTGGGGCGTTGGTATAGTATACGCTTCATAAACAAAAAAAAAAGAAAAAAGAAAAAAATGGGGCGTTAAGTATATCAATGCCCCATGTAAGTTTTGAATCAGTGTGAAAGTGGGGCGTTAAGTATATCAACGCCCCATGTAAGTTTTGAAAATTTGTGAAAGTGGGGCGTTAAGTATATCAACGCCCGTTTCGTGCGTACATTATATCAACTCCCCATCGGGCGTACATTATATCAACGCCCCGTTTCAGGCGTACATTATATCAACGCCCCGTTTCATGCGTACGTTATATCAACGCCCGATGAATGGCGGAGATTATATCAACGCCCGATGTGTAGCGGAGATTATATTTGGATTTGGTCCTGATCGCAGACCAAATTTGGTCTGGATTTTACTCTTTGATCAAATTTTGATCGATGGTCCGTCCCACTACGCCAGCCCACTCGACTGAAAATTTGGGTTTACTCGTCCATTGCAGTTGCTCTAAAGCGTGTTTGTTTTGTGTTTCACTGGGTGGAAAGTGGAAACTAGTCCACAAAAGTTGGATTCAGATGGGAAACGTTTAAGGTTTATCTCATCATGTGCACCAACAATTTACTTGTCCAGTAAGTTGGTAAAATCATTTTGATCGTGCAAATTACTCATTCCATTTCAAAATAATAGGTTGGTTTTACATATATTTTCTTTTTATAAAATTAGCCAATTATTTTGAAACGAAATTTTTTTTACAGTTGAAAATATATGAGAATATTTTCAAGCTTGAAATTCCAAAATGGTACCACTCCGCCGGATATGACGTTAAGAGTTGATTTATTTTTTATGAATTTGATGACTCCATGAAATTTAGTTACCTTCGCAGGACAGGGTTTGAAGTGTTAAAGTAAAATGTCTTGCGGGAGCTAGAGTAGATATTTTGTGTTTGTTTTTGTTTTGGAAGCAGAGCTGGAGTAGATAAGAAGCACCCCAGATATTTCAAAATGATTTGGATGTCTATTACTTGTCAACTAACATTAATCACCTGCTAGCTAAATCATATCAGTACTCCTTCCACTTGATTGACTTTTCAAATACGCCTAGTACGTCTTAGTGGCTCCACTGTGTATATAAGTTTTGTTTCATGGTTTGAATAAAGCAACCATCAAGAAATATAGTATTTCTATTTTCTATTGATATTATAGTTTCAACTAGGAATATTTAATTCTGAAATACTTGTTTACTTGTTTTTTCCATTCCTTTTCCACTAAATAATTGGGCTTTCTCTGTTTGCTTACTTTTCTAGTTGACAATTAAAAACGGGCCAGTACGATCGAATCTCTTGACCATGCACGTGAAATTTGACTCATCATCGACTTATGACCTACAATTTTATGACTCGAAAAAATAGCCAGGCCTGTTGTGATTGTGACCAAGTTTTTTCTTGGTTCATACACAAAACCACGTGCTCAGTCGTATATCTTCTATAATATGAGAGAGTCAAATCAATCATTGTAATCCTGATTACTGCATTTTTAGTTGTATGTTTTGTTATGTTTTTGTATCTGAATTCAAAAGAACCTTAAAACAAAAAGTTGAGTTCAAGGAAAAGGAAAACACTAAGAACAGATTCAGACCATCTGATTCTGTAATGACAGAAGTTAAACTAAATTCAAAGTCTATGTTTGGCGTTTTCAGCTGAAAACCCACTGGCACTTGTTTGTATCCTGATTAGTTCAGGCACACAGCTTAAACCGTGTACGTCGGACATATTTGACTTGTGCTGGCTTTATAACTATTCACTGCCCAGATGCAGACTGCAATGTAGCAAAGTTGATTTCCTGGTTCTCTGCTTTTGTTTTGTTCTGAGAATAATCTGATTTCTTACTTAATAATTAACATAATTAATTAGTTTCTGCATGTGGAACTGGAAAACACCTCTCATTTTTTGGGCCTCTTAAAACATTCCTGAACATTTTAATTTTCTACCTCTCGTTTTGCTTGCCAAAAAGAGAATACAACATAGACTATCGCAACAAAAATACCATTGCAAGAAGGAAAAAACCTTGCAACATAGACTTTTGCAACCAAAAGTTAAAAAGGCTTTCCGAAGGTGTCAAGAATGACGGCGGTTAATTAAACAACAATGTTCCCTTTAAAATTAAAGTAAATCTCACTTTGCGAGTGGCAACCACCTCAGCTGCCCCATATTCTCAGTCTCAACTGAATAACTCTATTTTGAGTGTTACTGGGAACATAGTTGACCACTTAGTTTTAACAAGTTAGCCAGTGGTTTCAAATTTCCAGCCAAAGTGAAGAGTACACAAACCTTTGGTTTTTGACTAAATCAAGTTCTTCAAAGATCCATTTATTCCAAAATTGTACCATGATATTAGATGATGGGTCAAATATTGCAAGGGCCTACTTACACTCAAAAATTCAAGATTCAACCATGTCTATCTCCGACACATAATTCGCTGATTGTTAGTATAGGAACTGTTCTGTCAGTTTAGAGTTATATGTACCATGCATTCATATTCATGTTATACGACACTAAATTAGGTTTGGGAGAGAGACATGCATTTGGATCATTTTTCAGATGAGGTAAGGGGAGGCTCAGTCTATCTCTCTATCCTTTTCTCCTGACTTTTCCCATATGTCCTACACATGGGCATACATCAGAACACTCCAAATGCAATTCAGCCTTTCACCTCCCAAAACTATACCACATTATCTATTATTTGAAATTCCCAGCCAATTAAATATACTACTACTCATTGCAGTGTTTAATCTTCAGACCAATATATTTGTTACCGTAACTAATACTTATACAACCATTATCGTATGTGATAGTTGTTGGGTAATAACAATTAAAACTGAAAAAAATCAAATAACTAATCAATAAAACGAAGCACTTATCTGATTTTTGTGTTATCTCCGATTCAATGGTTGATGTCTTGCACATCCCTGTTAAACATCATAGAAAGAAGAAACTGGTAATAGTAGATTGAGGCGCATGTTTTAACATACTGTCCTTAAGACAAGAATGCCCGGCTACACTCTAAAAAGATGATGCTATAGCCCTACGGGTACATCTGCCTCCAAGATACAACAATCTTGACAAGCTTGAATAGCACATTCAAACTTGTCCTTCTAGAACTTGGCAGCGGAAAACTCACGAATCGTTAGCACTTAAAACCCTCGTATCAAACATCGAAAAAACGAAGAAGAAGTACTTAAAACCTTAGGGGATAAAAGAGAGGTTTTACTATATATATATACAATAAAAAATAATTCTTCATATATATAAAACCCTAACCCGATAAAATTTGGAAGGTGTTTTTATTTTTTGGAAAAACCTTTTTATTAGTAATTTTTATTCATATAAAACTGTATTTTTTACAACAATCCCCCACATGAATAAAAATACGATAAAACACGGAAAACAAGGAATATCATGAATAGGCATAGGTGTCCATAAGGTCTTGAACCTTTGCTTAGTGAGAGGTTACCTGAACTACTTATTAGCCAGTGTCCATTAGGTCTTGAACTGTCTAACATTTGGTGTAACTCGCGATAACAACCACACATGATATCTCCACGGTTGCTGCCAAGCTCCGCCGTTGTGTCCATTTTGGCCCTGGACGTCTTGTTTCTCAGAATGCTCTAGAGAATCAGCTCATATTCTCATAGAAAGCGACCCACTTCCTCATTCAGATAGGTGAGTTCCATTAAGAGTGTTCACTGCTACACCCCACTTCAATCTTAAATTGAAACTATGGAACTCATTAAGACTTATTAAAGTCACCCTTCACATGCAGTCACACTATCACATCTACACCATAGGGAAGGAACAGAGAGAATATAGTTCTCTGATAGTGTTTACCTTTACCTACCATAAATTAGTTGTCTCATTCGAAACCTTGATCTTGGGATCTCCAGTCAGCAAGGTTGAGTATCCTTCATGGCAAGTTTATTTTATATGAGCTTAAGTCCCATTCCCCCTCGATGTATAATTACGAACTATCTCTTTAGAAAATCCTTTCGTCAAAGGATCACTAATTTTTCTGTTGACTTCCCTAAGTCTGTGAGGTTCTCTTTTGACTTTACATGTCTACTGAGACCTCTTTTTGACTTCACGAATCAACTAAAATTACTTCATTAAAGAGTATAGTTGTCTTACCGAATTAGCCTTCTTCGAGTATGTCTAGACTTTGTCATTGCTCATTTACTTTAGACTCACATAGTCAATTGAGTTTCTGCAATGATGGCCACAGGCTTCGGTCACAGAGGAATATCTTCTAAGAAGCATCTTAGTAATCATTCGTCTTCCTCTTATGCTTGAATTAAAGCACACGAACTTTGATTTCTTCAATATACAAGTTCAGCTTGTCTGTTTTAAGGACTTCCTTAGACAGACACTCCTCAAGAGGATACACACATAGGCTAAGATTTATCCATAGCCTGAAACAACAACATCTCTTAAGGTCAGTACAATATGTATTACATACACAATTTAAGATGTACCTCAAGTATCGCAAATATCTAATCAGATCATCCAGTAATTCTCTTGAGATACATGGGTATTTGTATACATCTGATATACTGCACATTTACAACACACATTAAACGCATCGAGTTTGACAAAAACCATTTCCTTCAGAATTTCTTCTGGATCCTTTCGATCATTTAGATCATATCAGCCATCTTGGTCTTTCAGTCAAATCATAAACATATCACATGTTTCATAGGTGGTTGTAAAGAATATATCACATAATTGAAATTAATTATGTACCTCATGCATTCCAATCTCTGGTCTTCTAATCAGAGCATCCCTGTGATTTCCCAGGTTAAACGCGGATATGCACATCTGTTTTGCAACACGTACTAAACACGTTAGACAGAAATTATAAAAAAAAAATATTTGGTTACCTACTGATCCTTTAGACCATGTCAACCGCATATTAGTTTCCTGTCAAATCTAAAGTGGTCCATAATCACGTGTCTTTCATATATTCTTCAAGGTTGTTTTATGCATTCATCATATACCTCTCATTGTTGATGTATTGCAAGATCACATGTCTTATCCCCCACATTTAAATACTTCTCTTAAGAATTATTTAAGACTTATCTCTTGGTTTGAGCAAGTGCAAACCGATAGCAAGTACAAGAATTAAGCATGAATAGGTGATGCTCTTCCCCTGAAACGAGCTTCACTATACCTTTGCATGCTTATTCAAAAGAATTGGCAAATTAAATTTCTCATACCGACGAGTACCGTTGTACCTTTCGCATGATTTTATTGATGGAGAAAACACTTTGATTCGCACAAATCTAGTGATTCCAGTTCCGGCATTCATCGCTTCGTCTTTGCACGTAAATTGTTTCCCCTCTTAACAAACCCGATGAAAAACTTTACGCCGCTTAACACCATCACTGGACATCATGAACGGTATTTTGGACTCCTCATCATGCTCGTGTGATGCCAAATCTTCTACTAAAACGGAATAGGACCTTCTGGATCTCATCCATACGCTCATGAGTGTGTCTGGCATCTAAGAAAACCATGATTAGACGAGCTTCTTTGGAACTTCCACAACCATCCAATATGTAGTGACATTTCTCCTCCTTGATCTCTCATACGACTCATGAGAATCTTCACAACATCTTTCCCAGACACGGTATTACGGTAACGATCTGAGGCAGTATACCTCTTCTGATCAATCTTGTACTTGATATCTCTTAACTTCACTACTGCAACCACAGGTCTATCTGTATCTGGTCAGCAAGTATGACAAGGTCATGTAACTCATTCTCTACACGTATAATTACCCCAAAGCTCGTGTCAGCAAGCATGGCAAAGACATGTAACTCATAATCCCAACTCTGGTGGTAGCTCCAGAAGTTACTTCAGAGCTTCATGAGTACCAGAAACAACCTTCACATGATCCTCAAGCTTGAAGTAATTGCAAACATGTTTTTCATATGAAAAACACAATTCTGTAGTACAGATCTGGGTAAGGATATGCTCGTCCCGCAGCATGTCCGTCTTAATAGTTAGGAGGCATCATATACTCCACCCAAGATGATGCCACACCAGGATGTAAGATTCCAGGTACTGGGGTGTCCAATATATGCTCAACGTTGCAAACAACAACTCCTTCAGGAATTGATCTCAATGGAAAAACATTACCAACCATCAAACCAGCTTTCTTCCCGCAGTACAAAAACTGACCAGTGTACATACCCTCAGCCGCAACGAACAACTCCTTCTGATGCTTGTACCTGAATGGATGACGGAAGGTAACTCTAGCTAATGGTGCACCACTTCCTGGATCATGAATGATTTCGGTAACTACACCTTTCAAGTAACCATTCCTTTCACCAAAATCCAACCTCCTGAATTTTGTAGCTCCCTTACGATGACGAATATGGGATCTGAATATAGATCCAGCTCCCTTACGCTGAGCTCTGATAACTCTACCCATCTCTCTCGATCGGTCGGCGTTCTTCTCTCTGTGTTTCAAAACTCCCCAAATACTTCCACGGACAGTCTGGTCACCGTGAGAACTAATTTCTTCTGAGTTTCAAAATCGGTCAGCTCTGCATTTTCTTTCCCTGTCTCTAACTTTGTTCATAGCTCAGCTTCTCGTCACTTCCAAACAATAGTTTCCTCCTTCCTTCGCTGCTAACAACCAGCCGCCTGCTCAGCCAAATTCCCCTGCACAAAATCCTCTCCTGTACAAGCAGACGCCTGCTCAACCAAATTTCCCTGCACAAAATCCTCTTCTGATCAGCCAGAAGCATGAGCTTCAGACACTCCCTCTTTACGAAGGGGTCCGCTAGATCCATGCACCTAGCTTTATTTGCCAAAGCAGCAGCTGCTACCAGGTCACCTGCGTGCTTCAATATATTTCCCTTGGCTAGGTGAAATTCCTTAACAGTTGGAGCCCGCTTAATAGCCTCGTCTATTCTGGCAAGAGATGTCTCATATTTGCATGTCTGTCATAATACTGAGCTAACAAAAACAACGTCCACGTAAGTGTTGAAGGGGGCTCGTTGTCTTCCCTCCTTGGATATCCTCCAGTTGTGTGTATGAATCAATTACTCGACGATATCTCCCTTGCTAGGGTGCTCGTAAAGAATGGCATAGGTCAGAGAACAATGTCGGAACTCCCTAAGTGGAGTACATGTTACTCTACATGTTTCTTCATTTGATTATGGCAGTTGAACGACCATAGTTTGTATCTCATTAGTCATATCAATGAAAGGAACACAAGGATATCTATTCCTTGCGAAAACGCTAATTTTTCCGGTATTCATTTGTCATCTCTTTAGCATGCGTATCAAGTTGGATTTCGGAACATCAACCCCCTAGCTCGTTTAGATACTCTAGCCCAGATGATAGCTTGGTGCTGTCAGCTTTTTCTCCCAAATATCAAGTTCAAATGTTGATACACCTCTGAAGGTACCAGACATGTCGTAGCTTTCTGATAATCAATGAACCGAACACCAACTGGGAACTGAAACAACATTATTAGATTAACCCATCAACATTAGATCATGAGAGCAATCTTCCTTCAGGTAACCGATTAAGTCGTAGCTTGTTCTTGAGGACATCCACTGACAAACAATGAAGCCGTCACCACACATTGTCAACTCCCACGTATGACGTCCGTATGTTACTACACTTTCCACTACACACTTGTAGAAACGCCGGTATGTACCGTGCCCGATGATAACTTTCTTCTGTCAAAGGAATCAACCACTTGATTAATTAACAGATGCAAAAACATTCTCAAATAATTTAGCATCCCACACGCCACATGGTTAGCTCATGAGACAAATTAAAAGCCTGACTCATGATCTTAACCGAACAACATGATGGTTTCAAGTTTCAAATTCGGTATGAGAACAGTTCCTCGAGGCAAGGCATCAAACATCTACGTGACATAATTAAATTTAGTTTCCACTTTATCATATTACCCGTTTAACATATTTGGTAAAACAAGGAAACGAGAAACGAGAAACGATCAATTCCAATATACTTTTAAATCAATAATTAGGTCTCAATTACCCACTGTAAGGATTTTTTTTCTTCTTCGGATTCATACAAATTTTAGATTCATGATTATCAAGACCGACATTCAGCTTTAATTGTCCTAGTTATTAAATCCAATTCCGCAATTTTAATTGTTATTAAAAAAGTTTCTTGTCTTAAGATTGTTGGGTAATAACAATTAAAACTGAAAAAATCAAATAACTAATCAATAAAACGAAGCACTTATCTGATTTTTGTGTTATCTCCGATTCAATGGTTGATGTCTTGCACATCCCTGTTAAACATCATAGAAAGAAGAAACTGGTAATAGTAGATTGAGGCGCATGTTTTAACATACTGTCCTTAAGACAAGAATGCCCGGCTACACTCTAAAAAGATGATGCTATAGCCCTACGGGTACATCTGCCTCCAAGATACAACAATCTTAACAAGCTTGAATAGCACATTCAAACTTGTCCTTCTAGAACTTGGCAGCGGAAAACTCACGAATCGTTAGCACTTAAAACCCTCGTATCAAACATCGAAAAAACGAAGAAGAAGTACTTAAAACCTTAGGGGATAAAAGAGAGGTTTTACTATATATATATACAATAAAAAATAATTCTTCATATATATAAAACCCTAACCCGATAAAATTTGGAAGGTGTTTTTATTTTTTGGAAAAACCTTTTTATTAGTAATTTTTATTCATATAAAACTGTATTTTTTACAACAATAGTAGCCTATTGGCATATATAGTTGCATGCGGTGGGAGTTGTTTAAGTTGCCGACATGATGAAAGTTAAGAAATGCACAATAAAGTCTCTGGTCCCGGCCGCATCTCCGCAACTTGTCTTGTGATTCTAGTGAGGAAGAAAGTACTACTTACAACATAGTGGTTTGGGTTATTATCGTCTCCTCAACCAAGTGTATACTACTAAGTGACAAAATCAAAAGTCCAAACTCATTTTAATTTCAATATAGTACGTCTAGGCCCCTCTTCCCCACACAACTTGTAAACCCTAGTAGGGGCAAGCAACAGTTGCATGAACAAACTTCAAATTCTCATCAAGCTTTGCATGTAGATGGTCAACACAGGCACATTTACTATTTCTACTGCTTAAGAGGGAGACTGATATCCCATTTTCACCATCATCAAAAATTGCATGTAGATGGTTAACACAGGCACATTTAGTGTTGCTACTGCTTAAGAGTGAGACTGATATCCCACTTTCACCCCATCTATAACATGCAAAAAGTCGTACGCGTTTATATTGAAGAAGCTCAGCTGCAGGTTTGAAATAAATACTTATTTCATTTGACTTTAAGTTCACCGACTTGACCAAACATATAAACGCAATCATGTTCTAGCTAGCTAGTACTTGGTAGTTATTTTTTGGTCAAACTTACCGATGTAAAAAAGTTTCTTTGTAGTCAAACTAGGAGAACTTGAAAAATTCCACACTCAGGCAAATAATTTCTCCAAGTCCATGACATTTATCAGTACCCCATGTGCCATATGTTTGTATCTTTAACTTTGAGACGATTACTGAAGCATCTGCAATAGTGTGTAAACTTATTTGTCAAGGATTCGCACGGAGCAAGAATAAAGTAATCACAAATCAGTTATACTTATCAAACCTTACTCAGTTGGGACCAATTTGTATAATACATGCAAATTGTTATTGGGCGATGACACAACGATGTGAGTTTAAAACTCGTCAACACATCAATATCGAGCTAAGGGTGAAAAAAAAAAGTGACCAAATTGTATGGATTAAGAAAAAAATATAACAAGAAACATGAAAAAAGATTATAGTTATGACTAGTATTACTAATGTTTCATTATGCACCTTTTATCCAAGCCACACTTTGTTATTTTAATAACTGACAAGGATATATTAATTAAATATCTTTAGTTTTGACACCCAACAAATATACCCTTATACAACAATAAATATACTTATATCATTTAAAAACCTTATCCATTAAAATACAGATTACCTTGATACCCTCAATTATAATATTATTTTTCATTTAAAAACCTTATCCCTTAACAAATTTCTTTCTCTATTACTTCACAGCCACCACCACCACCAATTTACCACTACCAGCATCGCCGCCACCAGCATTCCACCACCGCCACTAATATTCTACCATCACTACCATTGTCGATGATGTCACCGTTGTTGCCGCCACCACTGTCGCCGCCGTCACCACCACCGCCGCCGCCATCAAAATTCAGAACAAATAACTAGAAAATATCTCAGTTCAGTTGTGTCAACAATGGAAGTTGACCTAAAAATCTGGAACCAGGAACAATGTTTCCAGATTATAGTGTCAACAACCAAAGTTGATCCCTGTACGTGGGATCAACAATTGAAGTTGATCCCATTAAGTGGGACTAACAATGGAAGTTGATCCAAAAAAATGGGATCAATAGTTGGAGTTGACACCATTTATATGAGTCTGTTTCCTGTAAAAACCAATAAACCTGCCTGCAAACTGATTATCCTTAAGAAACACAAGAATAACATTCATACAAAATAAATCCGGATGTATGTCATTACAAACATAACAAGTACAAACATAAAAAAAGAAACATCCAACTATTATGAAACCTAAAAAAGATGCAAAAAACGTTGTGGTGAATCAACTTCAACACATCAATCCGTTTTGTGCTAGAGCAGTGAATCAAAAATCTCCGCAACAACCAAAGTTTTGACCAAAAAAAAAGACATATACGAACGAGTGAACTTGGCGTGAGTCGAACACGCATCATCTGACGTGGAGTCATCCATGCTACCATTGCACCACAAATTCAACATTTGAAGAACTTTACAACTATAAAATCTAACAACACCACCACTAGGATTAGTCGAATAACAATACACAAACCATCAAGAAATTAAACTAATTTTTTGGAACATGATTTAAACTACAAGCATGACTATACTAATCCAAAGAAATTCTATCAACAATAGGAGTCAGTAGTTGATCCCATAAAAAATGTTGCCAATAATAAGAGTTGATCCCATAAATAGGATCAACAACAAGCCCATAAACGGGATCAACAACAGTAGTTGATCCCATAAAAACTGAAGTTCAGAGATTTTTCGACCATGAAACAAAACATCAACGAAAAAACATCAAAATGATCCACCAACAACCTAAAAATCTAACTGCATACACAAATTTTTTGTACCAAACATGATTTAAACTACAATCATGACTATATTAATTCAAGGAAATGATGTTAACAAATAGGAGTTGATCCCATAACAACTGTAGTTGATCCCGTAAATGGGATCAACAACTATAGTTGATCCATAAAAACTGAATACTGCTACAACTACACTTTCCACAATCACCACCACCACCACTACAACAACATCCACTGCCACCAGTACAACACCAAATAAACACAAATCACCTAAATCTTTAACAGTAAACAATTAAAACACAATCATATAGAAATTATTGATTTCATTGAATCAAAATCACAAGAAATTTAAACTAGTTTAAAACTAAAATTGATTGTTTACCTTTCCATTTAATCTTCATGTCAGTTAGTATTAAGATCACACCTATCTATCTTCAATAATCAATTTTCTTACCATATCACTAATTTCCCATATCTGAAAATTAATGAAATCGAAATTATCATATCCAAATCTGAAATTTATTGGTTCAAACGAATCGTTGTGAACCAGTGATGGATATTTGTTGTTGATGATCTCACTCAAAGCACTCAAACGTCTCTCTTGAATCTCAATGGGAAAAAATAAACAAAAACGTGGATATAGAGATGTTGATGGTGGTAATGTTGATGGTGGTGGTGGTAATTAATGGCGTTGGTGATACATATGGTGGCTGCAATGAAGATGATGGTGGCTGATTTGATTTTGAGATCTAAAATTAAAAAAAAAAAGAATCTATCAGGTATAAATTTATAGTGATAGATCTGTAACTTATAGTGGAGGACGTGGTGGTGACGATGGCGGCGACGGAGCTGGTGGTGGTAATTGCAGAAGCTTCGGTGATGGAGGAGGTGTTCTAGGAAGAGAATGAAAAAAAAAAGTTTGGATCTGAAAATAAAGAAAATATTTTCTTTAAAACCGTATTAAAAAAGGAAAGGTTGATATGGAAACAAAATAAAAAAAGGAAGGGTTAATGTGAAACAAAATTAATGTTAATGGACCCCTAATGGGCTTATAGATGGAGAGGAGTATTTTTATTGCATGATAAGGGTATTTGTGTAGTCCATCAAAATAAGGGTCAATTATATAATTACCACAACTGACAATACGGGTTTTAGAAGACAATGCAGATCTAGTTTAGGATGGGTGTTTTGTCCATGAGATAAGACAATGCAGATCTAGATTAGGATGGGCATTTTGTCCATGATATACTAAAGCAACAGCCTTTTGGAGATCCTAAAGTGGAGAAAAAAAATTGAAGTTGTCATTTTTTTGAATTCCGAACGACCGTCAGAACTTAATCACGGTGGTGAATGAAACGTCAAGTCTCTCTCCTAATTAATCTTCCTAGAAAAGCTCAAGTTACTGTTAATATTAAGTCACACGAAAGTTTGTTTAGTACTAGTTTACAATGTCTTTAATTTCATATTAGGATTTTCATGTTTTTAGTTGAGAAGTTAGCTAAAGAAGTAAGGAAAAAAGGTGTTAAGTTTTTTTACCAAACATATATTTTGTTTCGAGAAAACCAATTTTCTGCATGGGTTTATGGGGGATTAGAACCTTTCTCTCCCGATATAAATTTTTCGGTTAATTAATGATAAGTGTCGAACTTACATGATTTTAATGTACATTCTTGTTTTAGTTAGATTTGTTGCATTTTACCTTGTGTTACTCTTGTTTTTAAATTTATTTATTTTCTTAGGTGAATCATATGAAATCAATAGAAATTATGTTGAAAAGAGCTAAGAAGAGGAAAAGAGTTCATTCCAGCATAGGTAGGAGAAGTTAGAATTGAAAATACAAAATCTTGGGAACAAGTTCAGAAGCAGCTACGTCTAGAAAATTATTCTTCAACCTAGAGAAGTTGAAGTTTTGATAGAAAATTACAGAATCATTTACGGTAGGGTCTAGGGCGTCCAACCTAGACGTAAGTTGAGAAGAAGAAATATCAAGAGTTTTATGCCTTGTTATTGTAGAGAATGAAGATCGAATCCAATGAAAAATAAATATGAGGCCATTCTGACGTTGAACAAAGGAGTTATGAGTAAAATGGTGAAGTACAAATAAAAAACTCATAGTCACTTACACGCAAGTTTGGGGAACTCGACCTAGCCGTAAATAGGAGCAAAAGCATCAAAAGATTGTGTTTTTTAGAGTCACCTATGGCTAAGTCCTGGGAAGTTGAACCTATCCGTAAAAGATAAAGTTGTGGACGCGTTTTAGCTTCTAAAATCAAGAAAACCCGGTTCCCGAAAGATTATAATCCCTAGATTTCATGAGCATCATATATGGGGACTCTCAGACATTAAGAAGATACATTTCACTTCACTTCGCAAGATTATAGGGGAATTAAAATACAATGATCGAAACCTAGGGTTTCGAAATGGTTATGTCATGGGTTTTTGTAAATCCACGAGTGGCTCAACACATGCTTAATTAAGGATGAATTATAAGTTCTAAACATGACTAGGGTTATTATATCAATCTATTTTGAGTTCTCCGTATGATTATCGTTTGTTCTCACTAATATGAATATTCATGCTTGATTAATAGATTGTTTAGTTGGTCCACTAAAATCTACTTGTTGATTAATATATAGCTAAAAATGAATTGGGGGACTGTAATTTTCTAAGGACTCCTTAAATAGGTACAAAACGTGAGACCTTTGCTGAGGGATTCTTTGGAGCAATCGTGTGTAAAGGCAACAATGGTAAGCAGGTCGAGCTTATGTGTTTGCTACTAGGATCAACTGATACACATTACCTAAGGCTAAAACATTCGAATACGTTACACCCTGGGATCTTATTTTTAGTGGATTAGATGGATGGACTCTCGTAGTAATGATATTGAGAATTTAGGGGATATCAGAACTTGTTACTACTTTATGGTTATTGATTAATTGCAATTAATTACTGAAGAGTAGATGAATATACTAATTCAATGATTCTGTAGTAACGAAGAAGGAATCCTCAACCATATGTCTTTACCTTGCTTACAACTTATCCCCCAATTACTTTGTTATTTACTTTTCTTCAAAACCTATTACAAAAACCCCTTTTGGTTAATCTTTCAAAAGTGAAAACTCATTGCTCTTCATGGGAACGAACTTTACTTCTAATATATGATAGTTAATTAGGTGGAGACTAAGCGAATTAATTGTTAAAACATATTCTTGAAGTTAAATACCTAATTTTTCTGAAGACAATAATTTACATCTCTTTTTTATGTTGAGTTCCATAGAGATGTATCCATGCCAAGAGGTTGTGTGACCTTCTTGGTTATCACTATAAATATCCCAAGTGGTTATTATAATTGTCTTCTATGCACCTATAAAATGAAAAGAGTCAATATAGTTATATTCGACTCATGGTGCTAACACATCGCTACTGAGTCCAAATTGTAATGAATCGATATGGGTATCAACACTTCTTATGTTCTTTGTAGATTTCTTCCAGCCTATCTGACTCCTAAACAAGAGACGAGAACATGATCCATGAGAATTTTTATATAACAAACTAAAAAGGATATGCGCTAAATAATCTATTTGATGATTATGCTGATATTTAAACTTAATCAATGGGTAGAACTCTTGAGACATGATAATCATACATATCACAGGTACAACATTGATCACTATTAGTTAAGCGATAATAGATCAAAGGCGAAATACTTAGAATAGACAAACCAATGCAGCTAATGATCCATATACCTTGAGTATAATTCATGTTTACCTAACTTTATTTGTGTTTAAGTTCTTAAATATACAGGTTAGATGTAACAAATAAAGTCGATGACTTTTGTATTTCTCAAATTTCAAATAAGAAATTTTGAGTCCAAGCTAGTACTTGATAATTCTCAAGCAATGGATGTCTAAAAGGGAGAAATCAAATTATATTCGGGTTCACAAACTTATTTGGTCAGTACACGAACTTACTGATTATACTTGATGAATAAAATCTCATATAATCCGTGTAAATGAACTGATTTTTGTCAGTTTGCGAACTAGTCGATTTTGAGATGTTACTGATAATTTTAAGAGGTCCTTGTAGACTTTTTGTAATTCAGGTACACAAACTGATTTGGACAGTTCGCAAACTTGTAAATGTAAAAATTTCCCGAACTCCAAGACGACAAATTTGTTCACAAACTATTTTTGCCAGTTCACGAATGATTTTGTCTCTGAGAGTAATTAAACTCCAAATATTGTTGATCGTTCACGAGCCTAATGGGTTATTTTTCTGGGTTAACTTTGTGCATGGTTTTGAAACGAGAATTATTTTTGTGAACATTTTTCTTTGTATTAAAAAAAAAAAAAACTTTTCACACACTTATGGTTACTATTCTTGACGTAATCCCTTGCGACAAAGGTTAATTCTTCCTTCTAAGAGTATACCTTAGATAAGATGATCGCAACACTAGATCCTCATGATTATTCTTATGTATTTCTTGACTTCCTTGAGATTAGTTGTTTGTTATCATATTTTTGTGATTACAATATAATCTCATAATGATTGTCCCTTGAAAATTATGCTCTTAGATCTTTCGTTCGCAATTGACTAGGAGGATCAAACTTTTGATGATGATGGATACAAAATTACTTGTAAATTTTGTTTATGTCTATATAAATCCTTTACTTATAAAGATTGTCGTGTTCTTCTCTTTGAGAATGACATAAATTGGTGAGAGTTCAATTTGAACTTGTGTTTAGACGCTCATTCTATGGGCTTATGTTGATGAAATTTTTAACGGTCTGTCAATTTCTTATGCCATGTTCCCAATTGGATACGTAATTAAGTTATAAGTTGTTTGTTTATCTTATTATGACCAGCTACACTTACATTGTGCATATTTTTCTTCGTTAATTCAACATTTCCTTATATGACTTTTTTTAGATGAACATACCAAACAAGATTGTATAAAAATAAACTAATTCCAAAAGCAAGACAAAAAAAGTTGATCGAGGAAATTAAAGAAGAAAAAAACCTCTTAAAACCTCATTTTTAAACCCTTATTCTAATAAGAAACCTTCTTGTGGTTAAGAATCTCAAATGAATTAAGATATCTAATTAGAACGCCTCAATAACCTGAGTCACGAACATGATATTCAATAAGTTCTTTTTGTTGTTGACCCGGCCACCAAAGGAAAACATTAAGCTTTGGTTGCTTTTGTTTATTTAGCCTTAGGTTTACCTAGATTTTAGGAGTGTCAATGGGTATCCAATTATCCGGAATCGAATGGAACTTACCATATCAGTTTAGGTTCGGGTCCTAGTATTAGATTCGTTAGCAGTTTTAATATCCAACAAGTAGTCACATTCATATCATATAATATATCATATAATTAGTTCAAATCTACTAATTTGACTTTGAAGATTCATATTATTTCCAATTTATCTTACATTTAATAATCTATTAAGATATTAATACAGATTATCATAATTCAATTATATTTAAATCAAAATTAGTACGGCAAAAAAAACCCGTTTCTCTCTCTTCTTTCTCCAAAAGCTCTCTTTGAGACCTTAACAACTACCATTATCATCTTGCTCAGATTTGGTCCTTTTTGGACCAGATCTGAGCAAGGATAATTGTTTTTCTTTAGTTCTAGGAGATTTTCTAATAGAATAAGATGTTGTTTTTCAATTTCTGGTGTCTTTTGGCACATTTCTCCACCATTTTGGTGATTTTATCTTCGCTTTTTGGGCGATTTTTTCTTCGCTTTAAGAGCGATTATTTCTTTACTTTGATGGTGATTTGTTAAATCTTTGTTGGTTGTTTCATGGCTTGTTATTCTAGATTTGAGAACATCGACGATTCAACACGGCATCGATTTGAGTTCATCTTCAACAAAAGAGATTTAGGGCATCCGGGTTTTTCGTTCATATATACAAGATTAAGGGCTAAGCACTCCTTTCTTTTTGGAGCATCTCTTGTTATAGAAGACAAACATTCAAAATGGTCGGAATTGATTCCGGATTATACCATATTTTCTCTTTACTTTTCATACAAAAATTGGGTACATTTGCGGTATTTTGCTCTTTCTCTTCGCAAATTACATGTAATTGGCATCTTTATTTGTATTTGGGTTTTCATTTTCTTGTATTTTGATGTTCTTTCTCTTGTAAACAATCATGTATTCACCTTTTTTAATTGAATGAAATGTGATCTGATTGTTCATCAAAAAAAAATTAATTATTATTCCCAATAGAACCAATTATATCCGGATTCGATGTGTATCCAAGAATTTTATAGGCTCCGGATCAAGTAATGTAGGAACCAGAACTAATTATTTTAAGGGAAAAACGGTTTAGTCCAAAAATGCGTCAAAAAGTACGGATTAGTCCATCTCGAGTTTATTAGGTACAATTTAGTCCAAAAGTTATTTAAAATATGAAAAATACACAAATAACTTTCCTGATTTACAATTTAGTTCAAATATTTACAGTTTAGTCCAAAGTGACTCATGATGTCAACAATTTTAGATAATTAAAAAATATTATATATTCAGAAAGCTCTTTCCGAAAGCTACAAAAAGAGTACCCATATGACTATGTAATTTTCATTTTAAAAAATATCTTAGTTACACTGGTGTACAAACCTGTACACATTTACAAAAATCCAAAGACAAGACAAGGTGCACCTCATTAATATCCAAAACCTGTCCACTGTTCTTCTCCACCTTAAGCTCCCTCGAAAAGTACCTCATTAATCATCCGATTATGCACACACCTACAAAAATCTAATTATACTTGGCCGCCAACATCTCAAAATCTTCTTGTGTTACATGCACTCTCTTTTTCCTTTAAACAAACATCCCGACATTCTATGATCCTTCTGCGCATACAACTTGTGAGTAAGAAATGAGTTCATCAAGCACAAATTCAAATGAACATAAGCAATAGTAGTAATGAAACTCATAATGGCGCAGAAACAGAAAACTTGACAAGATGGTGTAATCACACCTTAAGTTTCGCACCAGAGGCACTACTCATCTTCTCTAATCATCAAAGAGATGAATATAAGTCGAATCTAGGCTCTAAGTAATATTACATTCAGAGGAAGGCCAGTCATCTATCGCCTAACGCCTAATTAGGCTCTCGATATTTCTAACAATAACTAGAATGACGATCAAAGAAAAGATTGCATTCGTCGACATTAGAAGACTGTTATACATTATCGAACAAACATTTGATCTCAGGGATGCAAACCAGCAAGCCAAACCAACCTCTTGTATTTTCTAAGATCATTTTCACAGTTGTCAGTTTACCCAAAATCTGTAAACTAATTATTTACAATATCTTATGGATTGTTTTAAAATCTCAATCTTTGTTAAAAGAAATCTCCTCTGGTTAAAACCAAAACTTCAGAACCTAAAAAAAGAAAGAAAGCAAGAATGGGAGAGTAATGACGCTATTAAGCGACCGAACATGCTCTCCTATAGAAGTTCTTGATTCAGTATTACCAAGAAAACATTTTCAAATAAACTTTTAATGAAAGAAGTTTCTTATAACTAAAACATGTGTACAACTATGTACACGTTAACAGTCAACAGGTGTAAAATTATTTGCACCTATACTTTGAAGAGAACATGCAAACACCCATGGCCTTTTAAACAACCCGCCTACTCAAAGGATGCGACTTGTCCATTATATAAACCTTACATCAGTCATGCAATATAAGTCGAGCCTAACATGCTCAATTACTAATTATAGTTTCAACGATTAAAAAACAAAAATGTGGTTAGATAACTTACATTAGCCTCATAATTTCGTTTTGATGGGCTATGAGAACAAGCAGGTTCACGCTGAGATCAGCTCTTTTTTCTAAGATTTTCATGACTGCGTCTATCAAGGCTTTTACCCCCAGATGGAGGAGTCATGCGAGGAAATGTACTGGAAAAGGTGAGAATGTTTTCATCAATATAAGGTGCAGAGCCAGAGAGCATAAGAATCAAAGATGTGTACATTTATGTGCACATTAACAATCATCAAGTGTACATTTATGTACACAATCAACATGTGTACAACTATGTACACATTAGCTTAAAAAGTATGATGCTAAATACAGAAGCATCACAGATGCCTCTCTAATAAATTAGTAAAGTCATCCAATGTAGAATCCTTATGATATACCTAAACTTGTGAAATTAGTGTATGTTGGTTTACATAGTCACCCCAGAGGCTAAATAAATGTTGTAAAAGACGGGGGAACCAAAACAAATCCTGCTAGTTAATATTGCCCTAGAAGTTAATAACACAAACTACAATGAAAAGGAACAAGCGGAATAGTATAACTATCAAAGAGATGAACTGGAAAATAATTCCCATATATTGTCATTCACATTTTTCTTTTTTGATTTCTCTTGATCAACATTCACTTAAAAAGAAAAAAATCATCAAAGAGATGAACTGGAAATTGAATAAAATTAAATCTGAAAACTCTAATAATAACTAGAAATTGACAATACATAAGCTTATGCGATATGTGTTCACTTTATTGTGATTTTTGTCACATGTCCACAACAATATAAACTTCTACTAAAAGTGCACAAAAATGTACACTTGAATTACATGTGCGTTATTTTGTACACATGTAACTTCTGCCACATGTGTACAACAATGTACACTTATATAAAAGGTGTACCAATATGTACACATGTAATTTCTGTCATAACCAACAATCACTGGCTCATAGCATCACTGATTTGACATCCAAGAAACGAAAAAAGATTGTTAACTAAAAATTTGATTAAGAGTCCTAGAGCGGGTTGTTATATGCACATGTAATTTTTGTCACATGTATACTCATATTATAGGTGAACCAATATGTACACATGTAATTTTATTAAAATGTCTCAAATCTTTACTAGTAGACAACTAATTTTGCTACTATTATAAGTTACTTACTTTCATTAATCTACGCTTAGGAAATTTTTTTGAGATTAAAGACCTTGACTAAGAGTACTATTAGACAGTAGACATTAGACAGTAAGCATAGTTATAGGTTGGTTATGCAACTTAAACTAAAACTTCCACTCCTAGGTCAATTTTAATAACTAATTGAACCTTAGTACAATACTCAAAAATTTACAGCATGAACAAAAATAAAAGACCCCATTCAAATCTTGAAGGAGACCGATGTCTGGTTGGTTAAAATTCAACACCATATTAATATAAACATGTAAAATATCATATATATATATGTGTGTGTGCGCACATAAATTAAAAAACAATTTAATAAGGATTTTTTTAACCTAATTTCCCCATAAGTCACAACCCCGGGAATCTTCACAAGGATTTGATTGTACTGCATTCCGATCAATACAAAAACACGCATAAGAAACTGAATGATCCATTTCAATAAAAGCCAATACACTGACACTAGATCACTCTGAATAAAGCAAAAACCCAAACTGACGAAAAAAGTTCGACACTTGCTCAAAATCTGAAAACCTCAAATGAGGAAAAAAAAAACTATGTGCAAATTAACAATTCAACAACAAAATGAAATAACAGCATCCCAACCTCGTTTTTAATATAGTAAATATAAATAAAAAAATTGAGAAGCATATTGTGCTTAGTAGAGGGCCAATATTTTTTCTTCCATTAAGATTCCTCAAAAGAAAGCTTCATGGAGATTAGTCTACGCTACAAGAACCGTTGGAGTCCACTCATTAACAATTAACATGTGTATAGTTATGTGCACATTAATGATCAACATGTGTGCGCATTAAAAATCAACATGCGTACAATTATGTACACATTAACAAACAACATGTGTACAACTATGTACACGTGTATCCAATACATATACACCCAAACAATCATATCAGCAATCTTAGTAGACCAAATAAAACAATTCCATGTGGTCCAACATAATGTATCCTGCAACTTATGCAAGGAGGACACTGGATATATAGATATGTGAAGTGCAATTAAGAATCCTCTAGTCCATCACATTCTGACTGCATGAAAACTAGCATTATGCAATTGTATGGTCATTTTCAAAAACAATCTCATTAATTAATCCCTGTTTGATTAAGCACTATCTGTAAATATTACTAGACTGTACCAAGAAGAAAACATTTAAAGAGCAGAAAGATGTGGTAGAATGGAAAACCAAATAAGAAGTGATAAATTATAACGTTAAAGGATGGAAACAACAATATTTTATGCAACTCAGTCTAACCGGAAATAAACATATAGACATACATCTCAAGTAACTATTCATTTTAGATCAACACATCAAATATAATATTCCACAAGAAAAATACACCAGTGGAAGGAAGAAATGCCAACACTAGGTAATACTAAAAAATGAAACATAAATGACAAATGTAAGTTATTACTGGAATGCTAGGGGTCTTTCTTGTGAGAAATCAAACTATGTTGGAATCTTTAGATATAAGTCTTTTGATTACACCATATAAATGGCCACCCATCCCAAGAGCTGATTTCACTACTCTCTTTTATTTTCTTTGCCAAACTTGATAAAGGTCTTTACTATTGCATACAAAGTGACAACAAAAGGTTGCTTTTACAATGCCTTTTTGATACACAATCTTTAAATCCGTCATCATAAGACAGTTTAAGGTTCAATTGAATATAAAAATGGGAAAAATAGTAGCAACCCATTTTGGTTGTTTATGGGTGAAAACTGATTCTACTGTTTTTGGTAATTTGGGGTGTGTTGATGAGAAACGAGTTCAAACCCTAAACAAATGCACTGCATGAGAGTGCTTTTAGGTTCGAGAAATCAATCTTTAAGACTTTGGCTTAAACCAAGAAATGTTCGTTCCAGATTCAATTCGGTCACAAGGTGAAGGAGAAGGGTTGATCTTAGGGAGGGAAGCGAAGAAGGTGTTGAGATTGTGAAGGTGTTGGCTGTTTATGACTTGTATCAGAATGTTGAACTGGCTTACACAATGTAAGCTATCAGTTCTGGGTGTTTTCTGAATACTGTGACAACACTTGGTTTTTCTGTCTGTGTTGGAAATAGGTGAAGGACCTATTTGTACAAGTCATTGATCGCAACCCTCATCTTGTAGGAAGTGGAGGAGGTGAAGTGATGGAGTAGTGGGGTCGTGTACGGATAGTGATTGTCACACGATCACATCTTTTCCCACTTCCCTCATCACTGTTAACCGTCCACCTTTTCCTGACACGTTCTTGTAGTGGCGTGTTGCACGCTTCACGCTGTAAACCGTCAGACCAATACCCCAGGAAATATCCCCCAGTTTGTGACATGTTTGATGTCTCGAATGAGCGGATCGAGTCGTGGGACCCACCGCAGGAAATAACATACGGTGTTACTAAGTAAAATAACTAAATTATTTAAAGAATTGATATTCTTGAAATATGGTGTACGCTCGATGCATGTAATGCATCGAAAACAATCAATATGCATGAAGCATCGCTGTTTTAAAGCTTAACTGAATAGGTCGCGGATTAAGCGTCTTAAAACGGTAGCATGTATAACCATCTTTGAGTGATTATTTGGAGGCTGCATTGGAAGGCCACCATCTGGTCGATCACTCACTGTGGTAGAGTGGCGACGGTGATCACTGAGGCGCTTCATTGGTCGTCTAACTTTAAATCTAAGCCGTCCGTGACAGCTGGCAAAGTTGGACGGACGAGATGATTTACGGCGCATGTTTGCTGTCGTTGATGGATTTTAGGGTTTTAAAGAGGTGCGCAACATCCCCTCTTTGGATTGATCGAATTCAAGAATGGACGTTGGTTTTGCTGGAACCGACCGGTCATGCGTGGAGACGGCTCATTGCTGTGCATGTCTACACCTCTCGGTCCCATGAAAGTTCGACATAGGCCACTCGATTTGACCGACAAAGATGAGTGTCCGTGATCGATTTGCGACAGAAATACATTGCCGCAAAAGATTAAAGGCCGTGCGACATGCCATCTTTGGGCGCGCGTTTCGAGGCGCCTGGCCATAGTCTGCTTAGGCCGACTGGTTACACGCACATATGGGACCATAGTGATCACGTCAACATCCTTGGGAATTCTTGATCTACACCCTCCGTTTAGGCTGGCGAAGATGGATGGACGTGATCGAACTACGACAGATGTGCATTGCCGTAAACCCTAATTTAGGGTTTTGAAACAGTCACGCACTCGTGACTTTGGCCAAACGATTTGGTGAGCTGTGCTTCTCCTTTGGGAAGACCGATCGTGTGGGGCCCACATTGGGCTAACGGTGAACAAATGTGTACCTTCCTGATGGTCCTAGGTGCGATCTAAGCCATCCAAATACGCTGGCTAGGTTGGATAGTTGTGATCAATTTAAGACACTAGTGGAATTTCCACGACCCTTTAAAGCATCACGCCATCCATGTTTTGAGCAAACGTTTCATTGCTCCATGGCTTTGCCATGAGAAAACCGATCGGGTAGGGGAGAAGTGGGCCTGCAAACGTATGTGTTAGCGCTTCCCCGATCATTCGCGGGATGATCTGATCCATCCAACCAGGATGGAGAAGTTGGACGGTCGTGATGTTTTTAAGACTGCCTTGAACAGTCTTGCTCATTCGAGCCTTTCCCAAAGCAACGCGGCCATCCTTCTTTGGACCGGCGTTTGACGGGCATTGGGAGTGTAGTGTGGTGTTCGACTGGCTAGGGCATAAACGAGCCCTCCAATGGTCATCACAGTGATCGTCTACTCCTGCCAGGGTTTGGCTAGGCTGGTTAAATCATGCGGCCAACTTGTGTGGCTGTGATCATTTCTGAGACTAACATGGACAGTCTAGATTTCTCTCAAGGAATTTAACTGCGTTCAATCGCGCAACTTTTAATTAAAAGGTGTGTGAACTCGTTGATCTCTTTGTCAGAGGGTGGTGTATCCTATATGAGTGTTTTCATGCAGGTCTCAATACCGACACTTCGGGAGATTCATGATACTCTGTTGGGTTTAGCTCCTCATACTCAAAACACTCTCAAAATAATAATTCATAGATCAAAAGGTGTTTTTATTGAAGAAATATGAGAAAAGGAATAAAAGAAGCTCAACTGCAACGTTTATAGGTGTTACAGATTTAGTGTTACAGAGATAATAAGACTGCTGGTTTACGACTGTTTCTTATGTCGTTGATATGCTACAGTTTTATACGACTGACCTAAACAGGTCCTTGTTCTTCGGCTTCTTCTTCCTTGCACCAGTAGAGAATCTTCTCTGCAACTTCTTCTTCTCGGCTCTGTTAACCTCCCTAACTGCCCCCAACTCTCGACTGCTCCTCCTAGAACTCATACAGCTCATATATATACACATAAACCACGATATTTCGAGAAATATTTCAATTATCTTTCTGTATTCTTCTCTGCAAGTCACGGCCTCTTCTCCCTTCCTTTTTTATCTTTACGCGGCTTCTGTTTTGTTGAAACTTCCTAAAGTAGATAAGAGTCGAAACATAGGGTAATATTTCTTCTCCAGCTTCCGACGTAACTGCCAAATATAATCCATCATATCCCAGGAAACCTTCACCTCCCTGTTTAATCGTGCAAGACATCAAACCTTCCATTCTTTACGCTTCCAAACAACTACCTTTCCTGTTTCGATGTACTGGATCATTCCCAGTCCGTATCCAAATAGAAAGTCCATTAAATTCTCGTCCAAACCTCTTCCCAAATCTTCCAGCGAAGCTCCTAGTATATTTCCGACACTGTCTTGCTTCAAATCGATTATTTATCCCAGCTTCACCGAATCCATTAACTATACCTTTCCTGTTAAGCCAAAACAGGCCCATACAAGAAGTTTTTGCTATTGAATCTCTCTATAACCTCTCCAAAAATCAAACCCTAAAACTGAACTTCGCTGCAACAAGTTTCCCGCGAAAAACCAAAAATTCAAATGTAGAAGATGACGCCCCTTATCCTGTTGTTGGGTGCCTTTAACACTTAGGGTGTCCCGGGGTGTAAATATCAAGTGGGTGCCCCTTAGTAATTGAGGTGCCCCTTATCCAAATGAGGGGTTTCTGTAGTGATTTTCTCCCACGAGCGCAAATACCACTTTTTGAGCCAACTTTGCCGCAAAAGCTTATTTCTCCAAAAACACCTACAAAACATAAAATAATCAAATAAGTACAAAATCGAGCACTAACAATACACATAATTGAGAACTTAATAGACACATAAATGCGTCTATCAAATACCCCCAAACTTATTATTTGCTAGTCCTCGAGCAAATCAAATCTAAAAAAATAAAATCCTAACTCACTGTCGCAGGCATCGTCGATTGCATTTAGCGTATGCAGTAAGCCTTTAAACCCCTAGGTGTCTCTAGTGGCGGAGTGTTGTCTCCGGAGGGCTTACCAGAGGTATGCCCACAAAACCTTTATACTCCAGACCCTAGCTATCTACACAGAACCTTGGAAGGCACTAAAGAATCTCCTTGGTTGGCATACTTATTGACTACAGGAGGAAGTACCCTGATGCGAAATTCCAATTGTTGTACACGAGTTTGCACTCAAGCATACTAAAATTCATATATAAGTGACAGATCTCTACTCAGATAGTCGCACTATGGACATCAATATTCGGAGTCAAAACTAATCACATGGATAGATCAAGAAGATGGATATAGAAAAACATAGATGGTTTTGATGTTTACTAGGTGAACGGTGTTTCTCATATCTGTCTGAAGGCCTCCGCTAAAATGAACCTATCCTAATGGACTGAGATACTAGTCTGACTAATATCAACACACTGGCATATACAAGGGAACCAGTGATTGATAATCCTAACTCTAGGTAAACACACTGGCATATACAAGGGTACCAGTGGTCGACTTTATTCCGGTTGGTCTGATGGTCTGGTCTCAGTTTTTTTTATTTTTTATCTCAATCACTCTAATTCACCCTAGCATTGGTAACAACTTGAATCGTGAGCCCCACCTAATCACTTAGAGAAACATATTTTAAAAACAAAATAAAAATAGAAGTGAAAAGGACTCAACGAGATATGGTGAAACTATCATGTTATTTCTAACACCTGAGCTCTGTGCTTTTATAAATAGACTCTTTTGATGTTGCCATCTAGTCAGATTTGTTCCTCAACTCCTACAACCAAAATGCTTCCATCCACTTAGATTGGTTAGTGCCATCCTTAATAGGGATAAATTTCTAGGCTCTGGAGTTTATTTATTGCAACGAAAAGGTAAGAAAAAGTTCTACCCCACCCCAAAACTTAAATCTAACATTGTCCTCAATGTTTCTAATTAAAGAACAATAAAAATATAAGTAACATGAGGAAATAGTAAAGAGAGAAGTCGGAAAGATAGTACCTGGGTGAAGTGTAACCAAAAACCTACAAAATTATTATACAACATAAACAATCGCCTCGATGGTCAATCAAGGTAAACAGGGTCCTCCAGAGGGACCTCCTCGACATCACCTGTAGGAAAAGACTCTAAAAAGGGATTCAATCGCTGACCGTTAACCTTCGAAGAACTACTACCATCTGGTGTCTCAATCTCAACAGCGCCATGAGGAAAAACAGTACGAACCACGAAAGGACCGGTCCACCGAGAGCGCAACTTCCCGAGGAATAGATGCAAACGAGTGTCATACAGAAGAACTTTTTGACCTGGAGAAAATGACTTTCGTAAAATATTCCTATCATGCACAAGTTTCATTTTGTTCTTATACTCCTTAGCACTATCGTATGCATCTCTACGAATCTCGTCCAACTCATTGAGCTGGAGCTTTCTTTGAGCTCCTTCCTTGTCAAGTGAAAAGTTTAAGTTCTTAATAGCCCAATAGGCTCGATGCTCTAACTCAACAGGCAGGTGACATGCCTTGCCAAACACTAAACGATAAGGTGACATTCCAATGGGTGTCTTAAACGCAGTACGGTAAGCCCATAAGGCATCAGTAAGCCTCGACGACCAGTCTTTCCTATTTGGATTAATTGTTTTCTCTAGAATATGTTTAATTTCCCTATTGGAAACCTCTACCTGACCACTAGTCTGAGGGTGATATGGGGTTGCTACTTTATGGGTAATACCGTATTGTTTCATTAAAAGAGCAAACGGTCTATTAAAAAAGTGTGAACCTCCATCACTAATTATAGCTCGCGGCGTACCAAAACGTGTAAGTATATTCTCTTTCAAAAACTGGACTACGACCCTGTGGTCATTCGTTTTACACGGAACCGCCTCGACCCACTTAGACACATAGTCTACAGCGACAAGTATGTAAAGATAACCAAACGAAATAGGAAATGGACCCATAAAATAAATGACCCACACATCAAAGACCTCAATCACTAAAATAGGGTTCAAAGGCATCATATTTCTACGGGAAATGGTTCCTAACTTCTGGCAACGCTCACAAGAAACACAATGACTATGGGAATCTTTAAACAACGAAGGCCAGTAAAATCCACGCTGCAAAATCTTAGCAGCAGTCTTCTCAGCACTAAAATGACCCCCACATGCATGTTCATGACAAAAGGAGATAATACTAGATTGGTCACTCTCAGATACATATCTCTTAATAATCTGGTCCGGACAATACTTAAACAGATAAGGATCGTCCCAAAAGAAATGCTTAACCTCGGATAAAAACCTAGAACGATCTTGCTTACCCCAATGTTGAGGCATTCGACCAGTAACAAGATAATTCACTATATTTGCATACCAAGGTGATTGGGAAACAGAGAACAATTGTTCATCAGGAAAACTATCCCTTATAGGAAGGGAATTATTAGGGGAACTAACAACTAGCCTAGACAAGTGGTCTGCTACTACATTCTCTGCACCCTTTTTGTCTCTAATGTCTGGACAAAATTCTTGTAACAAAAGGATCCATCTAATCAATCTAGTTTTGGTATCCTTCTTATACAAAAGGTATTTCAAAGCAGCATGATCAGTATAGATTACGATCTTAGAACCTAATAAATAGGATCTAAACTTATCTAAGGCAAACACGATGGCTAGCAATTCCTTCTCGGTAGTTGTATAGTTCATCTGGGCATCATTCAGAGTTTTGCTAACATAGTAAATCACATGGAGTAATTTATTTTCTCGCTGACCTAGCACAATGCCTATAGCATAATCTGAAACATCACACATAATTTCAAAGGGTAGGTTCCAGTTAGGTGCCTGGACTATGGGAGCGGTAGTGAGTAAAGTCTTAATCTTCTCAAAAGCCTCTAAACAAGCATCATCAAAGAAAAACTTAACATCTTTAGCAAGCAAATTGCAAAGAGGTCTAGAAATCAAGCTAAATTACTTAATGAATCGACGGTAAAAACCTGCATGCCCTAGGAATGACCTAATATCTTTTACGGTTTTTGGGACCTATAAAGTCTTAATAAGGTCAACTTTGGCTTTGTCTACCTCTATAACCTTTGAAGAGACGATGTGCCCTAACACAATTCCTGATTTAACCATGAAATGGCATTTTTCCCAATTAAGAACTAATTTTTTTTTCTTACACCTAGTCAACACTAATGTCAAATGATGCAAGCACTCACCGAAAGATGAACCAAATACTGAAAAATCATCCATAAAGACCTCTAAGAACCGTTCTACCATATCAGAAAATATGCTCATCATACAACGCTGAAAAGTTGCAGGGGCATTACATAGCTCAAAAGGCATGCGTCTATACGCGAAAGTACCAAAGGGACAGGTAAAAGTGGTTTTCTCTTGGTCTTTTGGGGCAATAACGATCTGATTATAACTGGAGTAGCCATCTAAGAAGCAATAATGACTATGTCCAGCTAACCTCTCTAGCATTTGGTCGATAAAAGGAAGGGGAAAGTGATCCTTCCTTGTGACCTTTTTCAATATCCTATAGTCAATACAGACACGCCATCCCGTGGTCACTCGGGTTGGGATTAATTCATTATTATCATTCTGGACTATAGTGATACCTGATTTCTTGGGGATAACTTGAATAGGGCTGACCCACTTACTGTCTGAAATTGGGTAAATAATACCCGCATCTAACAACTTAAGCACCTCTTTTCGAACTACCTCTTTCATGTTAGGGTTCAGTCGACGTTGCATCTCCCTAGAAGGTTTGGAGTCTTCCTATAAATGAATCTGATGCATACACACTGTAGGACTTATACCCTTAATGTCTGCTATAGTCCACCTTAAAGCTTCCTTATTGTCTTGAAGTACATTTACTAGCCTACTTTCCTGATCACTATCCAAATTAGAATCTACAATAAAGTCTCAGATGGGCCTAAAAACACATACTTTAGAGTATCGGGTAGTGGTTTAAGGTCCAACTTTGGGGGCTTTTCTAAAGAAGGAATTAGGGTAGTCTCAGAAACTAGTAATGGTTCGAACCTAGCTTTCCATCTATCAGTGTCTAACACGGGGGTAGAATCTAATAGAGCATTCACCTGTTCAATAGTGCTATCGTCGTCAAAATCTAAACCAAAACGGGATAGACAACTTTCTAATGGGTCTTCAGAAAAAATGTTTGGTAATGACTCCTGAACTAAGGCTTCTATCAAGTTCACCTCTTCAACACATGTGTCATCTAGCTCATGAGGTAGCTTACTGACATTAAAAATGTCCATCTCCATAGTCATATTACCAAAAGATAAAATCATCACACCATTTCGACAGTTAATGATCGCATTAGACGTGGCTAAAAATGGACGACCTAAAATCACATGTATCTGGTTCTCTGGGTCAGGGACAGGTTGGTTATCTAGGATCACGAAATCCACTGGATAAATAAACTTGTCGACCTCAATAAGAACATCCTCGATAACACCTCGAGGGATTTTAACAGACCTATCAGCTAACTGCAGTGTCATCTAAGTATGTTTCATTTCACCAAGCCCTAGCTGTAAGAATACATGGAATGGAAGTAAGTTCACACTGGCTCCTAAGTAAAGTAAAGCTTTTTCTACCCGGAAGTTACCTATTGTGCAAGCAATGGTAGGAGAACCTGGGTCTTTGTACTTTGGAGTTGTGGTGTTCTGAATGATTGAACTTACGTGACTAGCTAAAAAGGCTTTCTTATGGACGCCAATTTTTCGCTTTCGCGTACAAATATCCTTAAGGAACTTGGCATAAGCAGTAATTTGCCTAATTGCATCTAACAAAGTAAGGTTAATGGTAACTTGCTTAAAAACCTCCAATATGTCATTAAAGTTCGACTCCTTTTTTGTTGGTATTAATAGTTGGGGAAATGGGGCTCTAGGCATAAAATCAGACCTTTCAGGAACCGAATTCACATCATCAGAAACTTTATCAGTCTCCTCAGCTACTGGTCCTGAGAGGTGAGATTCTAAGGGGTGAACTACAGTATGTTCACTATTGGGCATAGTTACCTTATTGTCTACAACTCTACCACTCCTAAGGGTTCTAACAACATTCAATTGATTCGATGGTTTTGCACCTAATTCATGAACTCCTCTAGGGTTGGGTTGTGTTTGACTAGGAAACTTACCTTTTTCTCTCAAAGAATCACTTATCAGACCCACCTGGGTTTTTAACTCGGAAATAGCCTGACTATTTTCTTGTCATATCCTGTTACTAGCTTGTAGACTCTTTTCTACGGATAACTGAAATTTTGCAGTTTGCTGAGTTAACAAGGCGAGAGATTCCTCTAAACTTAGGATTTTCTTATCTGACTGATTCTGAAACTGAGCTAGTCTTGAAGGATTCTTAGTATAGCCAAAACCTGGGGGAGCATTAGAATTACTAAACTGACCTTGACTCTGGCCCTTAGACCATGAAAGGTTCGGATGGTTTCTCCAACCAGGATTATAGGTTTCTGAATATGGGTCAATCTTTTGACGGTTATAAAATCTAGTGTTATTATAAAGAGCATTGGCTTGCTCTTCAATATTCTGGCCTTCCCAAAAAGGCTCCACTCTACCACTAGTCTGGCCCACTTCTAAAGCTTCTAACCTTTTTTCTATAACAACAATTTTGGCATCTGATTCATAGCCTCCTTCTACCCTATTAACGTTTCCTCTACTTAAAAGAATTGTTTTCTGGGGTGCCGTACAATTTTCCCATTACTGGATTTTTCGGCGATTTCATTAAAAAATTCTATTGCCGCATCAACAGTTTGATTTTCAAATCCACCAGTGCATAGAGACTCAACCATGGTCGTTGTGGAATAATCTATACCCTCATAAAGGATCTGAACTAGCCTAACCTTTTCTAAACCATGATGAGGACACTGGGATAATAAATCATTGAACCTTTCCAAATACCTATATAAATATTCTCCCTCTTGTTATGAAAATGTGCATATTTGCGTCCTAATAGACGATGTTTTGTGCCTAGGGAAAAATTTATTGAAAAAGGAAGATGTAAGTTGTTCATATGTCTCAATTGACTCGGAGTGCAAACTATATAGCCACGACTTGGCCTTATCTTTCAGGGAAAATGGGAATAACCTAATTTCAAAGCATAATCATCTAAGCCTCTAATTCTTAGAGTACTACAAATTTCATCAAAATCTCTAACATGGTAATAGGGTTTTTCATTTTCTTTCCCTAAAAAGATTGGGAGCATCTGTAAGGTCCCAGGTTTCAGTTTATAGGGTGCCTCAGTTTCAGCTAACTTAATACACGAAGGACGAGTAGTCCTAGTCGGATTCAACAAAGCTTTTAAAGTTGGCATTTCTGGCACTATCGGAATATTAAGGATTGTCTCCTCAAGCGGGCGTTCAAAAACGGACTCTTCAAAAATCGTACTTTCTAAATTGAGGTAATCGAGACGTCTAGAACTACTAGGTTTCTCTTTAACAAATTTACCTAGGGCGTCTCTTTTACGTTCAGGCATGCAAAAAAAATAAGGAAGGGGATTCTATTCAATCACAAAACAAGGCTGACTCAACCAAATCAAACCTATTGATTTCTAGCAAACAAAAAGCATGATGGCTCCACTTAGATTGTTTCTAGACCAGCTTCTAATCTTTCGAAAGGGAATTCGTTACAATTTAAGCAAACCCCTCTGGAATCAATCCGAGTTACAGTAAGTTGAATAGAGGCGAGGGAAGCTCGGTGGAGCTTTGATACCCAAGGCCTCACCGATATTACAAGGCGGCGCAGTCATGCATTCAACTTACAGAAACCGTCAAGAACTTCGAAGTATGCTTAAAAGAGTAACCAATATTTTTCGAATGACTTTCCTGTTAAGCTCGTTACCTTATCGGTCTCGTTCTAGTCAAAATTTTAGGCTTAGGTTCGCGTAGGTTACGTGTTCCTAAAGCGGGCAAGAAGAGAACGGTGATGAAATCCGAACTCTTATCTTGTATGGCCAGGCCTTGCCCTTTACTAGAAAAATAAATGTCCTTATTCAGTCCTCAACATATATGCATACGAAGGAGTCCAGTAACTCGCTGACAGGGGATTCGCGAGTGTTTAGAATCTTACCTCCCGTTCCAGACGGGGGATGAATCGGTTGTAGTCGACTCGGGCCACTGACTCCGATGTCAAGTGTACGAACCCAAGGTGCAGAGACAATATCGTAATTTTCCTCCTTCTCTGCAAACAGTTTATATTTAAAGTACCCTTCCGTAGGGTAATAAAAATAATAATAATAATGTCCCAAAGTCCAAAAGTCCAAAAAGAAAAGAAAAATTACAAAAATAATAAACCCTAATACAGTTTTTTTTTTCTAAAAGAAAATAAACAAACCATAAACTAAAATTGTGTAAAATAAAATTGTCTTCTTTTCTGTTCTTTTTGCTTTAATCTTTAGCTCCAAGTCTTTATGAAATCACCAAACTCTTTGGCTCAATTTTCTTTATGATCCAGAACCTGTAGACACAAGATAAATACCCAAAAACATAAAAAGAACAAAAAAAGTAAAAATAAATAAAAATAAAATAAAATAAATCTAAAACCCTAAAAAAAAAGTCCCCGGCAGCGGCGCCAAAAATTGATGTGGTTTTGAAAGTGATAAATAAAAGTTCGTTCAAAGACTTGTAAAGATTTGATTTCAGACTTAATTTTGGTTTCACTTAATGTTACGAGAGACTGGGACTCAGGATTCCACCAATAAATTCTTTCATGCGATTCATATATTTATTCTAGACAATTATAGCTCAAATAGAGTATTGACTTTGTTTCTTTGCCAAGGTAGAGTTTTGAAAAGCAACGACTGTAAATCTAAAGCATGGGATATCAAAAGACTTAACCTAAGTATAACCCATCAATTGAAATCACAACCGTTCAATAAAAACCATAAAACAATTAATAATCCTTGAAGAAAGTCATGAAAGAATTAAATATAATTACCCATGTATGATATTAGGCTTCCTCCGTCTTCCCAGTGTTGGGTTTAGCTCCTCATACTCAAAACACTCTCAAAATAATAATTTATAGATCAAAAGGTGTTTTTATTGAAGAAATATGAGAAAAGGAATAAAAGAAGCTCAACTGCAACGTTTATAGGTGTTACAGATTTAGTGTTACAGAGATAATAAGACTGCTGGTTTACGACTGTTTCTTATGTCGTTCATATGCTACAGTTTTATGCGACTGAGCTAAACAGGTTTTTGTTCTTCAGCTTCTTCTTCCTTGCACCAGTAGAGAATCTTCTCTGCAACTTCTTCTTCTCGGCTCTGTTAACCTCCCTAACTGCCCCCAAATCTCGACTCCTCCTCCTCGAACTCATACAGCTCATATATATACACATAAACCACGATATTTCGAGAAATATTTCAATTATCTTTCCGTATTCTTCTCTGCAAGTCACGGCCTCTTCTCCCTTCCTTTTTTATCTTTACGCGGCTTCTGTTTTGTTGAAACTTCCTAAAGTAGATAAGAGTCGAAAGATAAGGTAATATTTCTTCTCCAGCTTCCGACGTAACTGCCAAATATAAGCCACCATATCCCGGGAAACCTTCACCTCCCTGTTTAATCGTGCAAGACATCAAACCTTCCATTCTTTACGCTTCCAAACAACTACCTTTCCTGTTTCGATGTACTGGATCATTCCCAGTCCGTATCCAAATAGAAAGTCCACTAAATTCTCGTCCAAACCTCTTCCCAAATCTTCCAGCGAAGCTCCGGGTATATTTCCGACACTGTCTTGCTTCAAATCGATTATCTATCCCAGCTTCACCGAATCCATTAACTATACCTTTCCTGTTAAGACAAAACAGGCCCATACAAGAAGTTTTTACGATTGAATCTCTCTATAACCTCTCCAAAAATCAAACCCTAAAACTGAACTTCGCTGCAACAAGTTTCCCGCCAAAAAGCAAAAATTCAAATGTAGAAGATGACGCCCCTTATCCTACTGCCGGGTGCCTTTAACACTTAGGGTGTCCTGGGGTGTCAATATCAAGTGGGTGCCCCTTAGTAATTGAGGTGCCCCTTATCCAAATGAGGGGTGTCTTTAGTGATTTTCTCCCACGAATGCAAATACCACTTTTTGAGCCAATTTTGCCGCAAAAGCTTATTTCCTAAAAAACACCTACAAAAACATAAAATAATCAAATAAGTACAAAATCGAGCACTAACAATACACATAATTGAGAACAAAATAGACACATAAATGCGTCTATCAATTGACAAATTGAAATCACCTAGATGTGTATTGTAAAATTGAACAGATAATTCAATCCATAAGACCAACACGATTATGTTCATTTACCAAATATTTATAGCGAGACAGTAATAAATCAATCATCCAATACAGTGACACAGTGATAATAATTTAGGAATTAAAGAAATGTGTATGTCAAAAAAATATATTTAAGTTTAATCACAGGGAGAAATGTACCTAGAATTTCCTTGTAAATAACCGACCCATTTACAACTTCTAATCTCGATTCATTCCTTAAAATCAAACATCACCAACTTCTTAGGACCCCCACAGATATTTGTAATAAATATAAATATGACAACCAGAAATCTGCAAACCGGCTCACATACGTTTGATTATCTGTTGGAAGTTGATATCTGTAAACCGGGAAAAGTAGATCTTAGATTCTGGTAAACCACCATAGTACTATCACCAAGACACTTCAGGACACTCAAATGGTTTAGAAACCTATATGTCAAAATGAGTAATGCTATTACGAAAAAGAAAAAAAACACTTCCTATCCCCAAATATGAGCATCCATCTTTCACAAATAAAGAAAAACTCAAAATGATCTTCATAAAGACTATTAACGAAAGGAAACACAGTTGATCAGTTTTAAACACTTTCTACGCTACAAAGACCAGAGGAATGAAGCAATTAAACCCATCATCATTAACCTATCAACTAAACATACTTATCATTGTATATACCCAACAAGATAAGATCCTTCCAGGAAACCCCAAGATCGATACTCAATTGAATATACGAACCAAATAAAACATATCAAAATTAACAAAAAATCCCCTAAATTAAGAAAATGAACACTTAATCAAAAAAATAGTGGCAGTAATAATTTCTTCCAAAAATAAATAAAAGATCGCAAGTAAATGAAAAACTTACCTACAAATTGTTGTAATGATGATGAGTGAACCAGTCATCCTCTAAAAATTAATACTCCCTACGTCCCTAATTAGATGACCTATACCATAAATAAGTGGAGTAATAGATTAGTATTATTATAATAAATATGTAAAATTTGATAGCCGTATTTATATTCATTAGGCAGGTGTTTTAAAATGCTTTCCAATGATACAAAGTTTACGAAAATCCGTTGTATAATTTGAGAGATAAATCATTTCTAAATTTACTAGTAAATTTTAACTAGTTCATCTAATTAGGGACAGAGGTAGTATGAAATCAATTGAACTTCCGCCGAACCCCTAAACCGATGAAACTAAATGTAAACCAAATGTTTAAAATACGTTGATGAAACTAAACCTAAACCAAATGCTTACAATACAAAAATTGTAAACACAATTTGATGAATTAAGTGAAACGAAATAAATTTAACAAAAAAAAAAAGAAAAACGAGATGAAACTAATAACATCATCTTCAACAGGAGCCGATGGAAAAGCTTTCTCGACAATGAAAATGAAGAAATGAAAACCGTTTTTGGAAGAAAAAATCATATCTAAATCTAATGGGTATTTTTATCAACTTTTTTTATTTTGGACTAAATCGTTCACAAAAGGACTGACTCGGTGACTCGTTCTGGATTGGGTAAATTTGGACCTCTTAGTACTAGGCTTAAAGGAGTAGGACTAGAGAGTCCAAAGACCATTAACTGTAGGACTAAATGTTAATTTTTAAACGGTTCGGTTCCTATTGCTAAGATATCTGACCCGATCCATAGTGGATTTTCTTAAAGATGAAGGGTTAATTGCAATTTTAAACTTAATACCTTAATTTGATATTTTTTTAGTACCATTAAGTTATTCCTTACCTGGATGGAAATAACCATGCATGATGTATCTTTCGAATTAGATGACTGCAACAAGGGATGTGCACGGTCAGGATTGATCCGATTTTTGTCTCATTCGCATCCCATCCAATGTATGGCGGATTTCGATTCTGACTTCTGCATCCGACCCAAAATGGGTGATCCCATGGATTTTTCCTACAAACTATACTAGTATTTCAACTAAGCAACTAATATTAATATTTGTGAACAAGATAAACATACTGAAAATGAATAGTTATTAACTTGACGGATGTGAATATCTAACGAATTTTTGACTCTATACCCGCATTCAATCCATTGGTGCACAAGTTGGGCGTCTGTCAGTAAAAAAACGAATCGAATCCTCTATTTGGGTGACGAATGCTCACCCCTGAATTTTCTGCAACCCCAAATTAAACTTTATAAAGTACTAGTACAATCTCCAAAAATTGTTCTGCTTATACAATTTGTTTTGCACGCCCATGATATTTACATATCCGAGCAAGAGTCACCAACAACAAGTCCATTGTGTCTAGATGTTTTACCCGACAGGCCCATCAGTGGTCTATTGACTGTGATTCACTGACTTTGTAATGTGAAAAATACAGCCACACTCATTTTTAGAATTCTTCCCACTGTGAAATCCACCGTCCAAAAACCTCATGAGCGCACCCATTTATTTATAAAAAATTATTAGGAGACCATTATTTTTAAGTAGAAAAAGATATGGGGAGAGGCGAGGATAAATTAAAAGATGTAGATTTCGTTTCAAATTGAGATTCTCTCCAAGTTCCAGCGATTCCAACTTTTGATTCTCATCAGTTTTTCTCTTCTTCGTTCAAATTCAATTCAGTCTGATTCGACTTTTTGTTTTTAGGTTTTAGTTTTGATTTGGAATTTTCGATACCAGGCTTTAGATCTCAATTATGATTGGAGAAATTTTGAAGAAGCAACAACAAATGAATTGATCAGTAAGGATCTTGTTTGAGCAACAGTTGATACGAGTGTGTGATTCGGACAGAATTTTGGTCGCAGTTGAAATTATAGGAAATGGGTTTTATTTGAGCTTTACTCCGAGAACAAGAAGATGATTATGTGAGATGGTGTTGCTGTTAGTAAGGAAAAGTAGAAAATAGCGGTGGTGGATGAACTGATGGTTGTCTGGGCTGGTGTTCAAAGCAGAGTGTACGACAAAGAGGTACAGTGCCTCCATATTTCATTCCAGAGTGCTTTGAGCTGGTGATGGAAATTACTTGGAAGGTCTTGGCTAGGGAATGGAGAAGATATAACAGTGGTGTGGCTGTTGATTACAGAGAGCGATGGAAGTTTTGAATTTAGAATTGGTTGATTACTGGCACTGATTCTCGACGATGGAAGACAAGGATATTATGTTATCACTGTGGAGTTGAATTCAAGAATGGAAGGTGCAAGAATGGAATGAATTAGTAATGTTGTTTTGGGAAGAGCTGGTGATTACTATTTAGTACTGGTGGAATACAGTATAAGTGATTGTGCAATTTAGCTGCCAAGTTATCACCTTCGTCTCAGCTTCACTCGGTCACTTTGTAAATGCAGAGAGAGATGCAGTGGTTTGGGGTACGTACACGTAACAGTTCAAACTTACACTAAATTGGTATAATTGCTAGCTTGTTGTGTACATTATGAATGATGTTACCTATTGACCAGGCCGTTGAAAATATTACCCTACCAATCCACTAAACTTACACTAAGGGAATTTTCCATACTAACATTAGTGGGAAGCATAGCCAGTAGCGAATATTATTTTTGAGTGGGGTTGAACAATGGAGAAGGTGAACTTGATGTTGCAGTGTCCATATATGGATTTTGAGAAGATGAAACAAGTGTAGTACATTCCTTAGATTTTCTCGGGTACCCATGAATTTTATAACACGTATCTTTTGTATGTTCTACTTTGTTACAATGCTCACAGTAAAGTCGTGGATGTTTGTTACTATTGAAACCAATAAAAAAATAGACTGCATAACACGTTATGCACCTATAATAATATCTGCATAACATGTTATGCAGTCGAGAAAATGGATGCATAACCTGTTATGCATCCGAAGATATGATTGCATAATGCATTATGCATCGAGAAAATTGTTGCACAATCTTTTATGCATCGAGAAAATAAATGCATAACCTGATATGCATCCGTAAATATGGATGCATACTGCATTATGCATCAATTTTTTTTATGTACGCACTAAAATTAACCAAAAAAATGGTTACATAACTTGTTATAGATGCATAACTTTGTTATGCAGTGGAGAAAATGGTTGCATAATTCGTTATGCGTCCGCAAAATGTGGTATGCGTCTTTTTTGGTGGCTGCATGATGGTTATGTATCAAGTTTTCGAAAATTTTGCCTAAAATGATGATCACTTCCGATTTTTTCGTGGAAAACATAAATTTGATATTCTTGTTTGTACTCGTTGCGTAGCTCTCTTAAAAAGATTTCCAAAGATATAAAATTGGTAAAATTCCAATGCGCGGATTTTTAGATATGTTATATCCAAGTTGCGTTACCAATTATACCCCTAATGCATAACTCTTCATGCGGATACATAATCCGTCATGCATACATTTTTAATAATTTCAGATAATTATGGGTGTCAGGGTACCTAAAATTAATTGTGGACCTGACAATGAGAATATTATTTATTTTGGGTCTCCCCCATTTTCCCCTTTATAACATGTTCATGTATTTGCCCATAAGTGTTTCTAGCGAAGCCCACGCAACAGAGAGGATAAAGCTGATTAGAGGCAACGAATTAAGGAACTAGTAAGGACCGTGGAATGTTCAACAAGTTGTTTCTACTTTCTTGTTAAGTTGTGAACTCGTCTCAAATCCCTTAATTGTCATGCAGACAATATCCATCTGAAGACAAGATGATTCAATGATAAAAATTTATGGGAAATGATTTTGACGCCCATAATGGATATGGAATTTTATGCAATCTTAAATCCCTTGCACAATGTTTACAGAGAGTTTTTAAGAGAAGAATCTAAACTCAGGGGATAAAAGATGGAAACTTGTAAACCCTATCCTATCCCAAAATCAGAGATTCTAAGAGAGGAAAAGGGTAAGATATATAGAACCATTTCATCCGGGTAGATTAATTTTGGCTCTAGCCCCTCCTAAAATTATTCGCGTAAAAACTCTACGTTTATCTCTTATTTTTTGTGTTTTGTCCACAAAATATTTGCATTTTTTCTGGCTCTTCCCCTGCATTTCATCATCGGGATTTCATTTTACCATAACGTTTTGTTCTTTTTGTTCATAAATTTGAAATCTAGAATTTTAAAACATATATATATATATATATATACATTTTTATTTTTATTTTTTTTGAAAAGATGAAGTTTTATTATTAGTAAACATGAACTTTTTCTGGGTAACGAGTCCTCATTGAGTCATTCATGACAATTACATTAAGGAATTCTGGGAGTGTGTGTTCCCATATGTTGGTTGAAGTGATGTTTCTGATTCCATTTCCGTGCTGCAATTGTTTTTTTGCTGCAAAGTCTGCAAGTCCATCCGCTACTTGATTTGCTTCCCTGTATATGTGTGTTATCACATATGCCTGTAATCATCGGAGATGTTGTTGTATTTCTTGTAGCATATTTTGAATGATCCATGGTGCCTCAGAGTGGTCCTTCGAGACAAGAGTTAACAGTGATGTTGAGTCTGTTTCGAAGTGAATGTTGTTCCATTCTTTGGTAGCTTCCATCCTTACATCTAAGAGTAGTACCCATGTTTCTGCCACGATTGCTGTGGTTTTTCCAAGAGGTGTTGCCATGGCCATAATCACTGCACCGTGTTCGTTTCTGCAAATCCATCCGGCTCCAGCCATCTCTGGTGCCCATTGAGTGTTCAATTTGCTTGCTCCATCAGTGTTGATTTTTATCCATTGTTGTTGTGGAGCATTCCATTGTATCCAAACTGTTGTCGAATTCCTCCTCTGTTGTTGTTGTGGAGTATTCTGTGTGCATATATTATGTTGGGTTTCCCATCTGTATTCTTGGCTGAGGAGTAAAGATATATGGAATGTTTTCTTCGCTGTTTGTACGATGTTGTTATATACCTTAGCATTTTTTGCTAGCCAGATATTACACATCGTATAACAAGCCAGAGTGATATCCTCCTTCCGTGTGTGCATCTCCAAAAATGCCTCCAAGTCTACTGGTGGCTGTAGCATGGGGGATGCTGCTGTACTTCGGCCCAAACTTTGATTTTCCAGATGGTCTTCTGGTGTGATGTTGTTTCCGGGAAATGAGTGTGGGAAGTGGATGAGGCGGTAGAACAATGTTGTTGTAAACATTATGTTGGTTTGCAGCACTGTTAGCATGTCTACACCTTAGCTCCCAAGCCTCCCTCGCTTGTTGGAAATCAAATAAACAGTGTTGTAATGTTTCTGGTTGCTGGTTGCAGATAGGACACATATTTGTGGTGCTTATGTGTCTATAGTTCAGGGCATCGAATGTCGGTAGTCCATCCTGGATGACTTTCCAGAGGAAAAGTCTGATTTTTTGGGGGTAGTCCGCTTTCCATAGAGTTTTGTATCTTTTTTACATGTTGGTTGTACTCATATGTGGGTTTTGGTTGGTTGTCGAGGTTGGAGGTTGCAAAGGCATCTCATAGCCGTTTTTAACCGTGTACTGCCCCTTTTTGGCATGAGGCCAAATTGGTTTATCGGGAGAGCAAGGACTTGGAATATGAATGGCTCGAATCACAGTGCTAATTCTTGTGGGGTAAATATGATCCAACAATTCAGTGTTCCAATTAAAAGAGTGTGGTATCATTAGTGAACTTACTAAATTATTGTCCATATTGCCCAGGCTTGGCAGACGTGCATGCATGGGTCTCCAGTTGTCTTTGAGAGTGGTAGATTTTCCATCTCCAATCTGAATCGCATAGTTTTCCTGCACAAAATGAGAAATTTTTGTTATATTTTTCCATGCAGGGTTGGTTGCTGCTGTTGGAGCTGGAATTCTTCTCAGGATCGAGTCAGAGCCCAGGTATTTGGTTATGTACATTGTGTTGCATATTGTGTCTGGTTTGTCATGGATTTTCCAAACCCGTTTTCCTAGCAGTGTAAAGTTGTGTTTCCTTGCATTTCTGATTCCCAGTCCTCCTTGTTTGATTGGTAGGTGTAGCTTCTCTTTTCCTACCATATGAAGTTTCTTCGCTGCCTTATCATACCCCCAAAAAAAATTCCTAGCAATCTTGTCTATTTTTTGATGAACATAGACCGGCAGCAGCTGGGTTTGCAATAATGTGGTTAGTTGTATGAATCAGGCTTGAGTTTATGAGTATCCATCTTCCCGCCTGATTGAGACATTTTCCATCCACCCATTGGCTTTTCTTTCTAGTCTTTGGAGCAGTTGAGCAAAAATTGGCGACGAGTTTCTTCCAATCTTGAAGTCCACACCCAAGTATTTAGGTGGGTTGGCAGTTGTTGGTATGTTGAACATCTGAGAAAGCCAATCTTGAACACTTGGAGATGTGTTCGGGTGATGTATGATTACCGATTTCTGTAAGTTTATTGCTTGTCCTGCTGAATTAGAATAGCTGTGTAACACTTTGTTCAAGTTGTCACATGTTTCCTGGTTTGATGTACAAGAAATAAGCAAGTCATCTGCATACATCAAGCGAAGTATTGGCGCGTTGTTAGTTGAAATGGTTAAACCATTCAGTTTTCCCTCATTTTCCAGAATTGCCAAGTTGGTGGATAGAATTTCAACGCACATGATGAAGATGTAAGGTGACAAGGGGTTTCCCTGCCTAAGTCCCCTTGTTGGCTTGATGTGGCCTTGTGGAGTTTCGTTGATGTTGATAGCATATGTCACTGATGTTATACAAAGCATGATATATTCCACAAACTTGGCTGGGAAACCCAGAGAACATAATGTTTGCCTGACAATTCCCCAATCGAGGCTGTCATATGCTTTCTTGATATCTAATTTCATGGCAATTTTTGGGTTTTTTGTTGGTGGTGTGGACCGGATGTGATGAAATAACTCAGTGGCGATGGCTATGTTATCATGGATTGCTCTATAGGTACAAATGCACTCTGGTATGGACTGATCATGAATTTTAAAATTGGTCTCAACCTATCTAACAGAAGTTTGGAAATAATCTTATAAACCACATTGCACAAGCCAATGAGTCTATATTCATTTACCGAATTCGGGGTATCAGATTTTGGTATGAGAGTAATATTTGTGTGGTTGAGTGGGTTTTCAAGTTCCACCTTTTCAAAAAAATTGGTGACTAGATCTATAATTTGAGGATTGGTTGTGTCCAAAATGTCTTGAAAAATTTATTTGTAAATCCATCTGGCCCTGGAGCTTTTTCAGATCCAATACTTTGTAGTGATTTGTGTATTTCCTCAATGGTTGGAGGCTTCATCAACTGGCTACAATGAAAATTAGATATTCTTGGTGTCACTTTGGCAAATAGTTCCATGTTTATCCTTGTTGCTGCTGCAATGTATTGCTATTTATAGTTTTGTATCATCATTGTAACTATTTGTCTTTGGTTGTACACCCATCTTTGATTTGTATCATGGAGCTGGTGAATATGGTCTATTGTTGATTGTAGCTTTTTTATGGAAGAATCTGGTATTGAGATCACCATTGTTCAACCAATCGATTCTGGCTCTTTGTTTCCAATATTCATCATGGCAGTGCAGGAGCATTAGGTGTGAATTCCTAGTCTCTTTTTCTTGTTGTAACCAAAACATCAATTCACTGTCTGTTGTTGTTGCACATTTTGATTGAGCCAATTGTATTTGAAATTTCGCTTCTTTTAGGAGTTCTGGGAGGTGACCAAAATTTTGCTTGTGCCAAAGTTGTAAAGCTATGGCAGTTTCTCTCATTCTTGAAAGTAGCTTCTGTCCCACCGAAGCTGCCTCCTCATGAGAGAAATGTTGTTTTCAGGTTGTGATCACAACGTCCTTCATTTGTGGATGGAGAAACCACAAGTGTTCAACTCGGAAATTTTTTGCGTGGCTTCTTGCAATTGTTTTTTCATTTAATAGAAGTGGAGCATGATCTGATCCAATTCTTGGTAGATGTATGAGTAGTGATTGTGGGTGATTATCTACCCATTGTTGTGCTGCAAGTCCTCTGTCTAGTCTCTCCATGATGAAGTTGCCATCAGTTTGATTGTTGGTCCAGGTGAAAGTGTCTCCCTGAAATCCTAAATAAATAAGGCCATGGGAGTTTATGAAATTATTGAACATTCTAACCTGACCATTAGTAACAGGCCTCCCTTCTTTCTTTTCTTGTTGATCAATAATTTCGTTAAAATCTCCCATAAGGAGCCAATGGATGGTTGGTGGAGTGATCATGTTGTCAAAAAATTTCCACATTGCAAGTCTTGGAGTAGGCCGTGGAGGTCCATAAACACCAGTAAACATCCAAGGTGGTGCGAGCTGAGGTTGAGTTAGAGTGATGTAGGCACGGATAACATTCTAATTAGAAACTAAAACTGAGACATTAAGGTGGGAGGTCAACATCAAGCAGAGGCCACCTTTATGTCCTACACAAGGAACAGAGAAAGAACCAAAAAAACCTAAAGAAGTACTCAAAAAAGTCATGTGCGACACATTTGCCAAAGTTTCAGACAAGAACAATAAAGAAGGTCTAAATTTACGTGTGTAGTCACATAATTTAGAAACCGTCAAGGCATTGTGAATGCCTTGACAGTTCCAAGCCAGGTAACTCATGGCCTATGCGTGTGTTGGTTCAGGCCAACACCACGCACAATTTTTTCTTCCGCTTTATCGATAGTCCTTGCATCTAAGGATAATCTCCAAGATGGTTTGGCTGAGGTTGAAGTAAAGTTGTTGCCGTTTCCTTTGTTTCGCTCCACATGTGTATTATCTTTGGGGAGTGTTGTTTGAGCAGCAGCATTAACATTCCTTGCTTGTTGAAAGATGTTCCTTGCACCCCTTGGCTTTCGTTGTCTCACAGTTGGTATTTCAAATGTTGGGGTTCGTGATATAGTGGTCTGTTGCAATTACAGCTGCGCTATGAAGGCAAACTTGCGGACTTTAGCAGGTGGTGGTTGGGCCGCAAATTCAGGAGTGTTAGGGAGCATCAAATATTCTGGTAGCCTTGTAGGTGTTCGAGTCGTCCTTCTCTTGTAAGTTCTCAAAAATGGTGCAAGAGAGGTTGTTACTGTTACCTCCGGTTTTCCTTTCTCCATGTGCACTAGCAAGTTCACTTGCATGCCCCTGTTTTTGTAATTCATTCAAAAGAACTTTAGCATATTCAGGGGTAAAAAAAATTAACATTCTGTTGATACCGAGTTTGGATTTATTTTACGGAGAAGGTTCCGGAACCGGGTGCGGTATCTGATCCACCGATCCAGATGCAGTGGCCTGGATTATTCTGAAGTTGCTTTTCCTTTTTCTTTGTTAATGGGATTTTCCTTGGATGGGTAAGGGACTTGGTTCTGGTTGTTCTTCTCCCGTGAGTGGGATCCCGTAGACGGTTTAGCTGGCATGGCTGTCGTGGCAGGAAGGCCTGACGTGGCATGCACGGCTGTCGTGGCAGGCATGGTTGACGTGGAAGGCAGGTCTGACGTGTCCAACAGTGGATCCTTCTCCTCGGTAATTGTCCTGACATTCTTTATCCCCTCTGGTGATTTTTCAGAAGAATTTGCATGGGCACACTCTTTATTTCTACCTTGTGGCGGCTGAGTTGTCTGGCTTGTGGCAGTGGATGTGTCAGTTTTCTTTTGTTAGTTTACCGGGGTCCATGCAATCCCTCGCCGAGTCATTTCTTCCGATAACTGAACTGGGATGAAGCTGTGTAGTGTGATTTTGCCAACTCAGTTACCCTAGCTTCTTGAGTCATTTCCTTTAGTACTTCTTGGCCCTGCTCAATATTGCCTTTCTGTTATTTTTCAGTATCCTGATGAGTATCTAAACTTTGTTCCTTTTCCTCTCCGCTCTTGTTTCTGATGGTTCTCCCATGAGTGTCTGTGTGGTGAGGTATTCCTGCATGCAGTTGAATATTGTTCCTCTTGAAGTTGAAGCCTTCGTTTTTGCATTAAGTTTTGAGTAAGAAAAGTCTGGGAACTTCCTATGTTGCAAACATTGGTTCAAACCATTGGAGTTGTGACAATCTCTGAAGACATGACCCGGAAAACCACAGACAAAGCATAACACTGGTATCCCTTCATAAGCAAACTGCACCCAAACTCCCTTGCCTAAACTTAGCATCACTCTCGGCATGAAAGGTTTGTTTAGGTCCATCATGACTAAAGCTCTAGGTGGGGAACTTTCTAAATCAATTTGTAGCACAGTTCTTGTTCCCGAACATTCAATAATGTCTCTAATTGCCTCTTCATCCATGAAGAGTCTAGGTAAATTAAGTGCTTGTAGCCAGAACGGAGAAAACTTGAAACAGTTAAGGGGGGTGTTGTACAAAGAAATTCCAGTCCTCACATAGAATTACATGCGGTCCTGCTATCCATGGTTGTTTGCAAGTATAAACTCTTTATCAGATTTGTGTTTTAGAGACAATTGAATTACCTGAAAAGTTGCGTTAGTCTCAATATGGTGGATCTGTATGGGGAATATCATGTTACCCAAAGCTCTTTTGAGAGCCGAAAAGTCCTCAAACCCTCCAACCACTTTTAATGCCAGACTATGCTCGTTGTGGGACTGCATCAGGTTATGCATCCTATCTGTTAGTTGAAAAATAGGGATATGGAGATCCTTTAGCTTTTTTGGTAAAGATGGCTTTTTTCCTGAGTCTTTTTGGTGGATCTGCTGGTTTGGAAGGTTGCTATCTTTTCTGAAATGATGGTGTTGAGTTTTTGGATGAAAAGCTATGACTTGTTTCCTTTTCTTTGTTGGAAAGGTTTTCTGTGTTACTCGAAACAGATGTGGATGGAAAGGAGAAGAAGGTTTGCTGTGAATCTCCAGAAAGGTTTTTATTCTTCTTCTTTTGGATGTCTTTAAACGAGAACTGATCATTAATGGGAGACATGCATGGAGAACTTTGCGGGAATTCATGTTGCTTTTCAGAATTAATAGAGTGAAGTAATGTATGTGGCAGTTGAGCTGCAGATGTGTGCGAGCTCGGATTGGTGGTGGTAGGAGGTGTCTGTTGATTCATTGGCGTTTATGGAGGTGAGGAGAGGAATAAAAAACCCAGAAATTCAGCCACTAACTAGTCTTGAAAGAGGATCTTCATTTCGAGTTTCCCTATAGTTTACCTAAACCTATTTAGGGACCCGCAACAAATCAAGAGTTGACGGAAGATTCAATAGAATCAAGAAGCAAAGGTAGTGATGATATGAAGTATTTAGAATTCCTCAACCCTATCCAGTATGCATTATTCAAACGACCGGGTTAAAGATGATTTGACTCATACATATTAGAACTCTTATATGTATTGGATATATATATATATATATATATATATACACATACATATTAGAACTTTTTCCTTGCTTATGGAATATTGGATATATATATACATACATATTAGAACTCTTATATGTATTTCCCGATAAACATTATATGTTCTAAGTTGTTTTTGAAGCTCGGTCAAAGAGTTCAAAACAGGTACATTAACTTAAGCTATCCAAGAATATTAATTACGTTACATATAATCACTACGTCCAAATTCATAATAACTTTAAAATTAATCATAAAAATCCCAAAGAAAAGATAGAGTAAATATAAAACACAGTTATTAAAAAGATAAAGTCCTCTTCATAACTTCTCTAGTACCATGGTATCATCCGGTAGTGGAATCGAACCAATAACATCTTCGAAACGAAAGGTACATTTTCGCCAAAGAAAGCGCATAGAAATCTGTGAAGGTAGGGAGTGAAAAAGGAGAGAGGAGAAAGAAGAAGTGGAAAAATGAGAGAAAGCTTTTACAGACTGTTATTCTCGTCGAAAATGGTGAACATCAACAAGACTATAGATAAGGATGACTTTGTGTCTCAAACGAGAAGAGGATCAAAATCCAGTGAGTGCAAATCGCTCAAGACTTACCAAGACAATGCAAGGTTGAGACCGGATGTAACATTGAGAAAAGGGGAAAATGTGAAGGTGGAAAGAAAATCATTGGTGCTTCCATGGGCAGAAAAGGGAAGAGCGATGTGATTCATGTTGCAATCTGGTCAGGAAATAAAAGAAGAATTTGTTAGCTCAGTTTTAAAACTGGAATCTGGTTAGCTCGTCACCTGGAGATGGAGGCAAATGGTGGTAATTAGAATCTTTCTAAATGGAATTTTAGAGAAAATGAAGATTGGATGTTAGCTGTTAGAGAGGAAAGTGTTTACGGAGAATTCATACATCTCCAAGTTTCTCACAATAAGGCATATCTGGATACTCTTTTTTTCACGGCCGGTAACAATGGAGGTGGGTGGTGGGGTACAGGGGTTTTCCTGGAGGACTTATTGTCTTGTGTTTCTTAACATAAAGAAAGGAAAGTGAGGAAAGAGATTCCAGTCAAGCCAATTTCATATGCTTCGGGTGATTCTAATCAAAAAGACAAAGACTATTCTCAGCTTAATAAAGATCAACCTCAGCTACCCTTAATTAAATCATCATTTTCTGATAAGGGTATACACTCTCTTTGGCATAAAACCCTTGCTGTGGAAATTGCATCAGAAGACGTTGATTTTGATCGGAAAGATGTGGGAAAATGCTTAATAGCTAATTTTGCCTTGCATTTTTGGAGGCCAATCAAAAAGAATTAGGGGCCAACAATAAGACGAAACAGGATCACCCAAACCTAAATAGAGTCCATCTCTTATCAATTTTTTTCGTAATGACAAAATTACTCTTTAATAATCGGAAGTTAAACAACAATCCGGTAGTTGTTTTTTTCTCGATTTTTGGTGCGACCATAATCGGTAGTAAATTGTGTTAATTAAACTTCCGAATATATAGTGTCCCTAAAATGAGAATTTTCAAAAGTCCTTCAATTTTCGAATTTTGGTACTACCATAATCGGTAGTAAATTTAACTTCCGAATGTATATTGTGACAACCACAGGCCCCACATTGGAGAAATTCGGTCGTCCCTTGCACCTCCAGGAGTGAACTCACCACCACATCCATCCAAAGCATATCCACCCGTTGTTGCGGCGTGGTTTCTGCGGCACACTCCATAAACATAAAGATGATGATTAACCATGTGCTTCTTCGCAACATGCGAGGCCACTCCATTTTTAGAAAGGCGGAACCTTCCACCACCAAAAAGTGGTACCAATCCTATCTCATCGAGATTTACCTTCTTTTTCTTCTTCACTTTCTGCGAATCTAGTTCCTCCTTTTCTCTTTGATGCAAGGTTTCATGGTACCTTCTAGCCTCAACTAATCGATTTTGTTCTAATTGAATAACTCGTTCTTGATACAGAATTATTTCCCTTTTCCTCTCCCTTACCATCTCCATTTCCCTTTCCTTCGTCTCTCTAATAATTCTTCTTTTATCACATGGATAAAGTTACGCATCATCATCATCAATTGCTTTACCTAAAAACATAGATGCTATACTTTAGAATATAAAAATAAAACATTAACGTAATGGTATTGTTTGTTTTAAATAAAAAAATTTGACACGTACTAGTACTTAGAATTTGGTAACAAATATTTCGTTTTATTATAGTACATGTCATATGAAGCTCTTAACAATAAGAAAGATTTATCTTGTATTAAATGTGGTACCGCATATATCACACATATATATATATATTAACTCAGTTTATATGTATTCTTAAATCTGAAATTCTTTACCGTTATTTACCAGCATGTCTAATTTCAGTCATGCTGAGGTAGATTTTTGCTCAATATATTTTTTCAGCATCGACATTATATGTTATCTATTGCATGTAATGTTCTTATCTGGAATCCTAATATGAGTTTTATATTGTTTCTTACACATTACGTGTTGGTTTTGGTGCGAAAAACAAATGACCTTTAGGAAACTTTATGTGGTTCATCCACAGAAAGAACCAATTCACTAACACAAATAATTACTGAAATTCCTAAAACATATATCATTTGATAATGATGACAAATGATAAGAGTGCAATATGAGAATGGATCGAAGGACACTAAGATTTCAATATTCTTTAAGGGACTTACACGTAACCTAAACTATATTTAATTTTCTCGTAGCAATCGTACGCATTCAAAGTCCTAGTAACTAGTTTTTAAACTTTACCTTTCAGTTTTGAAGAACTGTTGATGGTGGTTTTTAGATTAGGGTTAAAATCGTAAAACCTTGCATCTGATGTGACGTCACTTTGTAAGGAAGCGGAGCCATGAGTGTCAACCTCTTCACTGGCATATTTATTGATCCGTTCAATATATTTACATGAAATTTATCCAGACTGGCGCATGTAGCAACAATCCCAGATGCTCTGTGAATTTCGGCGCCTTGCCTATATTACTTATTAATATGAGACTCACTGAGTACCTTTCCTGTGCTATGTTCCCCGGCATAACCCTTAATATCGGAATGGCATGATGGATTTGTGTTCACTCGCAACAGAGTAGCACGGATCTCCAAGTACCAAAGTTAAGGCCCTTGCACAAAATACTCAGTCAGAAAGCGCACTACACACTGTAAATAAAGAATTTTGTGCCAGCACATAGAATTCAATCAATTTTGTGATAACTCACAAAACTCATGAACCTGACTAATTTACAAAGTTAGGGTTTTTGCGCCCTGTGCAGTATATCGCATTAAACCTTCCACGCGCACCAAAAGAGTAGCCGCGTCCGTGCTTGGCCGGTCCCCTACTTTCAGTGACCAATCAGGTTTCTCTAAACCTTCCACATCCTTAAAAGAAGTGGAAATTGTGTCAAGAGGTCTCCATACTAAGTTGGCTTTCAAAAACCATGCCAAACATGCCAAAACAAGCATGTCAGGCGCACATGCCAAACGACATGCCAAACGCGCCACTTACCGCGACAGCATGCCAAAACTCGCCAACCCACTCTCCGTGCGTGACCAGCTTCACAACGGACTTTAATTTGGATAGCCTAAACCCTAGGCGAGGCCATTATATAGTGGCGGTGGAAGAAACCCTAATTTCTAATCGTGACACAAAACTATGCCACCTCGGGCCCGCAACATGCCACAAGCCGTACGGACTTAGGAAACCCTAAAAAAGGCGTCACACCATAGCCACCCGTGGAAATATTTGATCATGTTGCCGTTTATACATGGTGGCTGGTGGGCCCGGAAGTGTGTGAAAATTAAGCGAAATGAAACGGGCCTACAGTAATACCGCAAGTGCACGGTCGTCCGTTGTAGCTCGTGCAAGTACGGGTCGATCCACAGAGACTGGGTGTGTTTGGAATTTCTAGCTATTTTGGGTTTCTAAATTGCTATTGGGCTATGAATAATCAATGGGCTTTTGAGTGCTAATGGGTTATGAATACCCTTGGAATCAGTTGGGCTTTCAGTGCACTAGGCTTTGAGCCTTGGGTTGAGCTGGGCTTTCACAGTGAATTGGGCTCAATGTAACAGTGAATTGGGCCTTAGACCTTAATGATGATCTGGGCCTTGAGCCTTTAGCTTGAGCTAGGCTTTGAAGAGGAAGCAGCAGCAGCAGTGCAAAGAGGAAGGAAAGCAGACAGCTGCAGTAGCACAGCTGGAGAAAACAGCAGCAGCAACAGGGTTGCAGCAGCAGTAGCAAGAAAAAGAAAGCAGCAGCAGCAGCACAAGCAATGCAAGTAGTAGCAGCAGCAGAACAAGGAGAAAAGAAGAGATGGCAGTGAAGTAATGGTGGCACTAAGCCAAGGTAACAGTGGCAATGAGGCACAAAGGCAGTTAACAGGAAACAATGGAAGGTGACAGACAGCACAAAAGCAAGGGAAACTACAAGCAATGAACAATGGAACCAAGGCCTAAGCCAAGGGCAGGGAAGATGGTGAAGCTAACAGTGATGACAATGCAAGGCCAAGGCAGTGGCTCTAGGCATACAAATGGAATGGAAAGGGAATTAGCTTGCTATGAGCACTAATTTCTCCCATTGCTCAATCAAAACAATGCATCCTAAGCATACAAATGGAATGGAAAGAGAATTAGCTTGCTATGAGCACTAATTTCTCCCATTGCTCAATCAAATCAGTGCACTGAGGTTTCTAGCCTAACATTCCACTAAACAACAGTGAACTAAACATAACATTAAACATTTACAGTGAACTAACATGGAATTAAACCTAAACAGGATACTAACAGACATTTAAACAAACCCTAAACAGGAAATTAACTTCAATTAAACAGCAAATATAAACATTAACAGTGATTCTAGCAGTGAGATAAACATGAACAGGGCATAAAAATGGAAGAAACAGTGAACAAAAAGATTGTAAAAGAAAATTGAAATTACACAGAACATGAAAGTCCTGGACGCCGGCTATTCCAAGCATATCTTTAACACTAATCCCACACCCATATTTATACCCAATACCCAATTAGGGTTTACAATCAAAATCCCCAAATTTGAGAAATTAGGGCTTTTAGAAATTTGAGAAATCTCACCTAATTCTCTGAAATTATTGTCGACCCATAACTCCTATGTACTTGTTCTTCCTCCTGCTCCAACAACTCTACTGATGCCCTAACTCGAGGTGTTTTATCTGCCCTCACCTAGGTTTTAGTGAGGAAAGGTGAGAGATGGTAAAACAACTAGGTTAGGGGGATAGGGATTTCGGGCTTTGTTGCTGTCGAGTGAATGGGGTGGTGATGGTGATGGTATGGTGGTGGCAGAAGGTGGCAGGGAGAGGTGGTGGAGGTGGTTCTGATGCATAGCCTGTGAAGGAGAAGGTGAAATCGATGTTTTGGGAGAAGGGTGCGTTTGGGTAGCTGGTATAGGGTTTGGTGCTCCAGTGTGTGGCGGTTTCATCAAGTTCGATGATTTGCGAAGCGAGAGCGTTGGATACGAAGATGATGAATTGATCCAACGGCGAGATGGAAGGAAGCGAGGAGCGACCGTTAGATGCGGAAGTACAACGAAATTGATGGCTCGAGATGGAGTTAGGTGCTGTAGTGTTAGACATGAGCTTCAGACTTCGATGTATTGGCGATGCTGCGACCGTAGGATGCTGAGATGATCCAATCTAACGGCTAGAAAGGGAAACAGGTATGGATATAGGAAATGGATTTGGGTGAGGGTTTTGGGCCTTGGGTATGTCAAGCCCATATCTTCTTTAAGAACAATTCTTCCTCTTCAAGCCCATTTCTACCCTTTTGGTCTTGTGCACAGCATTCTTCGCGGCTTCCTTGCGTAATTCCTCCCGGCTTTTCACCACTTTTCTGCTCTTTTTCGCTCCGCGACTCATCCGAACTTTATTTATTACCTAAAAATACAAAATTAATTAATAAAAATATTTATTCTCGAAAACAATGAAAATACAGAATATGGGATAAAATGTAGAATTAATGCACAAAAGATGAGTTAAATGCCAATAAAAAGGGTGCAAATATATACAATATTTGGCACTCATCAAATACCCCCAAACCTGAATTTTACTTGTCCTCAAGTAAAACAAAACTAAGGAAATCCTAACTATACCACTGTCGCTGGTCTCTCGAATGCATTTAGCGTATGCACTAAGCCTTTTAAACCACTAAGTGTCCCTAGTGGACGAGTTGAAGTCTCGTGAAGGTTTACCAGAGGTGTACCTACAAAACCTAAGGAAAAAATATGAGCTCAGATTCCATCAAATGTGACATGTGCAAGTTAGTTAAGCTCACAGCAAAATGGAGATGTCAATCTAGCTATCGAAGGCACAATCCTAGCACTGATAACAAAAAAAAGACATGTGATAAGAGTGTAAAGTGTATCTACACATGTGTAAAGAAAGATCTGAAGTTATGACTACTAATCACCAAGAGATAGTTTCTCAGGCTAAGAACCAAGGTCGAAATCTAGCTAGCTGTCCGGACTTTACGAGAATTGTGAATGAGTTGGAGGTATTTCACAATTACTCGCGTTGTACATCAATGGCATACACCCTCTTTGCTTATTACAATGAAACAACAAAAGATGACTATTTACATGACTCTTATTTACATTGACTATTCTCTTTTATTTTTGGAACAAGAAAGGATGGAATTGATAAATACTTGATTTTTTTGTATTTTTCTGATATTTTTTTTTTTTTTTTGCACAAGAACTTGAAATTGATTTTTTACATAAGGTAGCTCTTTTGATACATAACAAAAAGAAACAAAAAATTACATGACACTTTGCAAGAGGTAGCCCTTTTTGATGCACCCAGTTAAATTCGATGGTTGTCTTTCTTAATGTAACCTCCACCTTCTATCCCAACCAACCAAAGAACAAGCTAGTCAAGTTTCGTTCAGTATTCTAAAGTGATTGGCAATCGTAACTTCCTATCAAACACCTTGAAGATCGAGGCCATACATGTATTGGTAGATCGTGCGCGTGCAAATTTCTTATCACTATGTGAATTGTGCTAGAATCAGGGTGCCTAAATATCTAGACTAAGACTCCTAATAAAAATACATATTTGCACAAGAGTCAACATTTCAAGGTAAATGAGCTCCATTTTTATGATTTTTCATTTTTTAATTTTTTTTGGAATTTTTCAATTTTTTCAAAAAGATGGAGTTTTGTTTTCAATTATGGCATATTATCGTGGCATCTACTCTATACCCCCAAACCTAAACTAAACATTGTCCTCAATGTTTCAAAATATGGAAAGAATTAAAATGCAACATATGGAAAGGGACATGCTGAGTAGAGTAAAAGGAGAGAGAATACCCGATTCGTCGAAAACACGAACCGAACTCCATTATTCACCGGCTAGAATCCAACATTTTCAACTTAGATTATATTGGATTAGCAAAAATATATACAAAAGAAACCAAAAAGTTTTAAAATTTATCTACTGGATTATATACAAAAAATTCACCATACACCAAAAGTTTAAAGAGTTGAGGATCAACCCAAAAGACAAAGTGTAGCGGTTTCAACAACTTCACACATGAAAGAAAAGCACGTGAAGCTGTGAAACCAAATGAGCTACCCCCAAACCTGGATTTTACAGAAGATACAATTTTGAAAACAAAATCGCGCAGTTTTGGGGGTTCATCATGCACAAGATCTAACTCAAAGTGAACTGTGCTATGGACGGGCAAACATGCAATTTCCAACTGTGGTTCCTCAGATGTATTATACTTAGAAGCAAAATAGTCCAAGAGGACTTGGGAAGCACACAGTTCCAAACCTAGGTTGGGGACTCTCAGAAAAGTCGGTTTGTCAATATGGGTACAAACCAAATCTAGGTTGGGTGGAAGGCCATCAGATTGTGACTTATGTAGGACGATAGGCACATCATTATTAATCAAATCAAAATCTCCTAAATCATCTACACATGTCACATCATGCTCACAATCATCAATCAAATTAGCAAGTTCACACTCAGAATCATCAGAATCATCAACAGTAAAATTGACATTGGAATTAACCCAATTAGGGGGTATCTCGGCTAACCAAGAACACCTCAACAGTAATACCCAGCCCTCAATTTATACAAAAAAGGAATGACGAACCCTAATTCCCAAAACCGAGAAAACTAGGGTTAGGGTTTACCTAAAATTCTTCACCCACGTCGACGACCCATGCTCTCTTCTTGTTCCTCCTGCTCTTCCCATGCTTCTATTGCTTCTTCTTCCATCTCTGTCATGCCTATAACTCTATTTCCCTAATTTCAAAACCCTAAATTTGAGAGGGTTTGTGAAACTAGCGAAATAGGCTAATAGGATGGATGGGTTTCGATGTCTTTGATGTAGGGTGGCTATGGTGTTTGGTGATGAAGCGGCAGTGGCAGAGGTGGTGTTCTGGTGGTGGCAGGACATGGTGTCTCTGCAGAGGTGAGGGGGTGGAAGAGAAAATGAGGTCGATGGAGAGGAAGGAGGGGATGTTTGGTTGAGGTTAAATGATTCGGTTGCTAGGGTGTTAGGCGGGATATCAAGGTTCGATGTCCAGCGAAGGTAAGCCACTGGATGCGAAGATGGTAAGTGGATCTAACGGTGAGATAGGAGCATATAGGAGCGACCGTCGGATGAAGAGATACAACGAAACGAACGGTACTTGATGGAGTTAGGTACTGTAGTGTAAGGCGGAGATATCAAACTTCGATGCACAGCAAGGGAGCGACCGTCGGATGCTTCTGAGAACTGATCTGACGGCTGAAGACGCAAGCGGGTATGGATTTGAGTTTTAGGCTTTTGGGTATAGAATATGGGTTTGGGAAATGAGTTTGGGCTTGGAAAACCTTGAGCCCACTTCTTCTTTAAGAACAACTTTCTTCTTCAAGCCCATTTCTATCCTTTTTTTGGTCTTCCGCACATCACTCTTCGCGGCTTCCTTGCGTAATTCCTCCTGGCTTTTCACTACTTTTCTGCTCTTTTTGCTCCGCAAGTCATCCAGACTTTATTTATTACCTAAAAATGCAAAATTAAGTAAGAAAAATATTTATTCTTGAAAACAATGAAAATACAGAATATGGGATAAAATGTAGAATTAATGCACAAAAGATGAGTTAAATGCCAATAAAAAGGGATAAATATATACATTATTAGGCACTCATCAAATACCCCCAAACCTGAATTTTACTTGTCCTCAAGTAAAACAAAACTAAGGAAATCCTAACTATACCACTGTCGCTGGTCTCTCGAATGCATTTAGCGTATGCACTAAGCCTTTTAAACCACTAAGTGTCCCTAGTGGACGAGTTGAAGTCTCGTGAAGGTTTGCTTAGAACGTACCTACAAAGTTCTAGGTCAAAATATAAGCTCAGATTCCATCAAATGTGACATGTGCAAAACAGTTTAAGCTCACAACAAAATGGAGATGTCAATCTAGCTATCGAAGGCACAATCCTAGCACTGATAACAAAAAAAAGACATGTGATAAGAGTGTAAAGTGTATCTACACATGTGTAAGTTATGACTACTAATCACCAAGAGATAGTTTCTCAGGCTAAGAACTGAGGTCGAAATCTAGCTAGCTGTCCGGACTTTACGAGAATTGTGAATGAGTTGGAGGTATTTCACAATTACTCGCGTTGTACATCAATGGCATACACCCTCCTTGCTTATTACAATGAAACAACAAAATGACTCTTTACATGACTCTTATTTACATTGACTATTCTCTTTTTATTTTTGGAACAAGAGATGATGGAATTGATAAATACTTGATTTTTTTGGAAACACTTTTGATACATGTACAAAAGGAAACAAAAGATTACATGACACTTTGCAAGAGGTAGCCCTTTTTGATGCACCCAGTTAAATTCGATGGTTGTCTTTCTTAATGTAACCTCCACCTTCTATCCCAACCAACCAAAGAACAAGCTAGTCAAGTTTCGTTCAGTATTCTAAAGTGATTGGCAATCGTAACTTCCTATCAAACACCTTGAAGATCGAGGCCATACATGTATTGGTAAATCGTGCGCGTGCAAATTTCTTATCACTATGTGAATTGTGCTAGAATCAGGGTGCCTAAATATCTAGACTAAGACTCCTAATAAAAATACATATTTGCACAAGAGTCAACATTTCAAGGTAAATGAGCTCCATTTTTATGATTTTTCATTTTTTAATTTTTTTTTTTTTTTTGAATTTTGATTTTTTAATTTTTTTGGAATTTTTCAATTTTTTCAAAAAGAAGAAGGAGTTCGATTTCAATTATGGCATATTATCGTGGTATCTACTCTATACCCCCAAACCTAAACTAAACATTGTCCTCAATGTTTCCAAATATGGAAAGAATTAAAATGCAACATATGGAAAGGGACATGCTGAGTAGAGTAAAAGGAGAGAGAATACCCGATTTCGGCGAAAGCAGAATTAAAACTCCGTTATTCAAGGCAAAAATCCAACATATTTCAGCCGAGATCATATTGGATTAGCAAAATATATACAAAAGGAACAAAAGGGTTTTAAGAAATTGTATCTACTGGATTATATACAAAAAATTCACCATACACCAACAATCTAAAGAGTTGAGGATCAACCCAAAAGACAAAGTGTAGTGGTTTCAACAACTTCACACATGAAAGAAAAGCACGTGAAGCTGTGAAACCAAATGAGCTACCCCCAAACCTGGATTTTACAGAAGATATAATTTTGAAAACAAAATCGCGCAGTTTCGGGGGTTCATCATGCACAAGGTCTAACTCAAAATGAACTGTGCTAGGGACGGGCAAACATGCAATTTCCAACTGTGGTTCCTCAAATGTATTATATTTAGAAGCAAAATAGTCCAAAAGGACTTGGGAAGCACACAGTTCCAAACCTAGATTAGGGACTCTCAGAAAAGTCGGTTTGACAATATGGGTACAAACCAAATCTAGGTTGGGTGGAAGGCCATCAGATTGTGACTTAGGTAGAAGAATAGGCATATCATTATCAATCAAATCAAAATCTCCTAACTCATCTACACATGTCACATCATGCTCACAATCATCAATCAAATTGGCAAGATCACAATCAGAGTCATCAACATCATCAAAAAATTTATTCTCATGCATTGGCAAATCAGGAGAAATATCACAATGTGACCTAGGTAGAGAATCAGACACATCAAATATATTTTCATGCACATTAGTGTCTACAGAAGATTCAACTATTCCTATGTCATGCTCATCTTCACAGAATAATTGTACGAATCCCATGTCAATATCAAAATCATATGAGTTACAATGAGTATTAGAAAAAACAACATTCATGAAGGTCGAGGGCGAGAAGCCATATGTTTTTGAACCAACAGGTTCCACAATATTTTCATGTTCTTCTAATATATCATCATAATCATCATAATCATCATCATGGTAGCATGCATATTGGTCCTCATTAACAGTGGTGGTGTCATTAGTCGATTCATGTTCCTCTAAATTAGGTTCATATTCAACATTATTTACATGAATGGGACTAAACACTTCATTAGGGACAACATACATTTCCTCCTTTTGTCGGTGAAGCAAAATCTGATCTAAATGTGCATGAATTCGTGATGTAGATCTATCATAGTCTTGCTTGCAGAGTCTTAAAGCTTCTGTGGTGGAGTCTAAATTCATGGGAGTACAAAATTCTTCATGTTCAAATTGTGGTGAATGGTACATGTGTGTATGGTCATTAGGGTTTACAAAATATTGATCGCAACCCTCAAAGGATTGATTATGGTCCCAATGACTACCATTCTCACAATTTATGGGCATTTCATACATTGGATTTTCTCTAGATTGCCTAAAATTATGCAAAATATGACAATTCTCAACAGGGTGGTCTAAACTACCACATGCGGGACATGCATAGATTTCAGGTTGCCTAAGAAAATTAGATGTGACAGATTCCTCATGTGATTGCATTTCTAAAGCTGTGATTCGAGCTTCTATTTGATCCATAAGTGATGATTGTGTGAGTGAGGCACTAGCAAAATGTTCATTTTCACGTTGTGGCGAATGATGCATGTGTGAATAGTCATTAGGGTTCATGTATTGAGGCTCGGGACTTTGAAAATGTCCATAATAATTCCTATGACTATTGACATCATGGTCCGTGGAAGGTTCATAACGTGGCACATGCCCATAAGCAAGTTCTCTAAGAGTTTTATTTCCATCCCCAGGAGCAGACCAAAATCCAGACATGATTGGCTCAAAAGCTAAGTAACTATGTTACAAAGCCCAAAATTTGGTTTTTAATGGGTTTGGATTTTTGGGAAAAATTTGGTTTTGGTGGGAGACATTTGAAAATTTGGTTTTGAAATGGGAGTAAAATAAAACTTTTGGTTTAAGATGGGATAAAGAAGAAAAAATTTGGTTTAAAATGGGAGCAAGTAAAATTTGGTTTTTTTTTTTTTTTTTTTAAAAGAAAATAAAATTTGGTTTTTGAATGGGAGCAAGCCCACTGTTGGTTTTGTGTTTGCTTTGGCTCATCTAGGTTGAAAACTTTTGGTGGAACTGAGTCCAAAATCTCGGCCTAGAATTTGGGTACTCGGCCCACTAACGAGTTCAACTAGCGTGATCGGTTACAAGCTCAGCTGGGTTTAAAAACCCAGAATACAAAATACAAGTCCAAATTAAACAAGCTCACAAAAATTAAATACAAGCCCACAAATTAAACAAACAAGCCCACAAAAATTATTACAAACCCAACAGAAAATAAGAGAAGCCCAAAAATTGGCTTTAATATTACAAGCCCACAATTAAAAATTGGAAGCCCACAATTCGGGTTCTCTTAAATGGGTTACCTTTTAAGCACAGCCCAGCTGCTCTGATATTGTTGCAAAAACCCAGTTGGGCTTTGGTTCTTTTCCTTGGTGGCGTCCCAGCAGAGGAAAAACAGGTTCAGAACAGCAGGTCCAACAGCAAATGAAGTGAAGCAGATGCAGATGCAAATGCTATGCAGTGAAATGCAAAAATAGCTAAGAAAAAACACAGAAAAACACAGCACCAATCCCCGGCAGCGGCGCCAAAAACTTGGCAGGCTTCTAAAAGGGTATAGAAATTATCCCCGGCAGCGGCGCCAAAAACTTGGTGGGCCCGGAGATATGTATAAAATTAAGCGCAATAAAAACGGGGGCCTACAGTAATACCGCAAGTGCACGGTCGTCAGTTGTAGCTCGTGCAAGTACGGGTCGATCCACAGAGATCGGGTGTGTTTTGTAGTGTTCTAACTATTTTGGGTTCTAGTTGCTATTGGGCTATGAAGCCTTTTGGCTTAAATTGGGCTTTGAGTACTAATGGGTTTGAATGCCCTTTGAATGAATTGGGCTCTGTAATGTGAACTGATTTGAGCTTTGGGCTCAACAGTTCAACTGTGAATTGGGCTTAACAGTTATAATGGACTGGGCTTGACCTTTTGTCCTAGCAGTGAACTAGGCTTTGCCTTGAACTTAGGCTTGGGCTCAGTGTAGTGAACTGAGCTTGGGATTAAACCTGGGCTTTTGGTCTTTTGGGCCTTGGACTAACAGTGACTGTGAATTGAGAATTGGGCTCTAGCTTTTCACCTGGGCTTTGATTAAGTCCACAGTGGGCTTTTGTAATTAATCTGGGCTTCAGCAGTAGCAGAAGCAATGCACAGCAGGTAGTAGCAGCAGCAGTTCCAATCCTAGATTGGGAATTTTCCAATCCTAGATTGGGAATTTTCAGAAAAATCGGTTTGACAATATTGGTACAAACCAAATCTAGGTTGGGTGGAAGGCCATCAGATTGTGACTTAGGTAGAAGAATAGGCATATCATTATCAATCAAATCAAAATCTCCTAACTCATCTACACATGTCACATCATGCTCACAATCATCAATCACATTGGCAAGATCACAATCAGAATTATCAACATCATCAACAGATTTATTCTCGTGTATCGGCACATCAGGGGAAACATCACATGGAATACTAGAAGAACTATCATGCATTAAGGTCGGGGCAGAGAAGCCTAATGTATTTGAACCCAAAGGTTCCATAACATTTTTAGTATAGACATGTTCTTCTAACATAACATCATAATCATCATCATCATCATGATAGGAATTTTGCAATCTAGGATAATTTTCAATCCTAAGGTCGGAGCTATTACAAGAATAAAACTCTAATTCATGAGGGTGATTCATATCATGTGGTGTTGTTCCTGTTTCCCTAACGGGTTCCCATTGATGGGTTTTCTCTGCAATCTCGGCTAAAAAATTCCATGCATCATCCACAGATTTATCAATAAATTCACCATTACACATAGACTCAACCATGGTTCGAGATTTAAAGTCTAGTCCCTCATAGAGGATGACGACAAGTCTCCACTTCTCAATTCCATGGTGCGGACATTCACTCAACAAATCATTAAAACGTTCAAAATAGTGAAAAACAGTTTCCTCATCCAATTGGACAAAACAATTGATACTTTGACGAATAGCGATGGTCCTATGATGTGGAAAGAATTTTTGGAAAAATTGATTAGTGAGTTGTTCCCAAGTGGTGATTGATTGTGGTCTCAAACCGTAAAACCATGTTTTGGCCATTTCCTTTAAAGAAAATGTAAACAAACGCAATTTCAGAGAGTCTTCGGACATATGATCAGGTTGCATAGTCCGACAAATTTGTTCAAACTCTCTTACATGAGTATAGGGGTTCTCAGAATCGAACCCTCGAAATATAGGAAGTATTTGTATCATGCTTGCATTTATTTTAAAAGGGTTATTGGTTTGAGGTAATACAATACATGATAATGGAATTTTTATTGACGGATACATGTATTCATGGAGAGCACGAGGTTGGCCCATTTTGAAAAGACACAAAGCCCACTATTTGGTTTTAATGGGTTTTCAAAAATTTGGTTTTTTATGGGAAAATTTTGGTTTTGGTGGGAGACATTTGAAAATTTGGTTTTAAAATGGGAGTAAAATAAAAAATTTGGTTTTAAAATTGGGAGCAAAAGAATTTTTTTTTTTTTTTTTGAAAAAGAAAATAAAATTTGGTTTTTTTGAATGGGAGCACGCCCACTGTTGGTCTTGTGTTTGCTTTGGTTCCGCTTGGTTGAAAACTTTTGGTGGAACTGAGTCCAAAATCTCGGCCTAGAATTAGGGTACTCGGCCCACTAACGAGTTCAACTAGCGTGATCGGTTACAAGCTCAGCTGGGTTTAAAAACCCAGAATACAAAATACAAGTCCAAATTAAACAAGCTCACAAAAATTAAATACAAGCCCACAAATTAAACAAACAAGCCCACAAATAAATTATTACAAACCCAACAGAAAATAAGAGAAGCCCAAAAATTGGCTTTAATATTACATGCCCACAATTAAAAAAATTGGAAGCCCACAATTCGGGTTCTCTTAAATGGGTTACCTTTTAAGCACAGCCCAGCTGCTCTGATATTGTTGCAAAAACCCAGTTGGGTTTTGGTTCTTTTCCTTGGTGGCGTCCCAGCAGAGGAAAAACAGACTCAGAACAGCAGGTCCAACAGCAAATGAAGTGAAGCAGATGCAGATGCAAATGATATGCAGTGAAATGCAAAAAAATAGCTAATAAAACAACAAGAAAAACACAGCACCAATCCCCGGCAGCGGCGCCAAAAACTTGGTGGACCCGGGAATGCGTATAAAATTGAAGCGAAATGAAACGGGCCTACAGTAATACCGCAAGTGCACGGTCGTCGGTTGTAGCTCGTGCAAGTACGGGTCGATCCACAGAGACTGGGTGTGTTTGGAATTTCTAGCTATTTTGGGTTTCTAAATTGCTATTGGGCTATGAATAATCAATGGGCTTTTGAGTGCTAATGGGTTATGAATACCCTTGGAATCAGTTGGGCTTTCAGTGCACTAGGCTTTGAGCCTTGGGTTGAGCTGGGCTTTCACAGTGAATTGGGCTCAATGTAACAGTGAATTGGGCCTTAGACCTTAATGATGATCTGGGCCTTGAGCCTTTAGCTTGAGCTAGGCTTTGAAGAGGAAGCAGCAGCAGCAGCAGTGCAAAGAGGAAGGAAAGCAGACAGCTGCAGTAGCACAGCTGGAGAAAACAGCAGCAGCAACAGGGTTGCAGCAGCAGTAGCAAGAAAAAGAAAGCAGCAGCAGCAGCACAAGCAATGCAAGTAGTAGCAGCAGCAGAACAAGGAGAAAAGAAGAGATGGCAGTGAAGTAATGGTGGCACTAAGCCAAGGTAACAGTGGAAATGAGGCACAAAGGCAGTTAACAGGAAACAATGGAAGGTGACAGACAGCACAAAAGCAAGGGAAACTACAAGCAATGAACAATGGAACCAAGGCCTAAGCCAAGGGCAGGGAAGATGGTGAAGCTAACAGTGATGACAATGCAAGGCCAAGGCAGTGGCTCTAGGCATACAAATGGAATGGAAAGGGAATTAGCTTGCTATGAGCACTAATTTCTCCCATTGCTCAATCAAAACAATGCATCCTAAGCATACAAATGGAATGGAAAGAGAATTAGCTTGCTATGAGCACTAATTTCTCCCATTGCTCAATCAAATCAGTGCACTGAGGTTTCTAGCCTAACATTCCACTAAACAACAGTGAACTAAACATAACATTAAACATTTACAGTGAACTAACATGGAATTAAACCTAAACAGGATACTAACAGACATTTAAACAAACCCTAAACAGGAAATTAACTTCAATTAAACAGCAAATATAAACATTAACAGTGATTCTAGCAGTGAGATAAACATGAACAGGGCATAAAAATGGAAGAAACAGTGAACAAAAAGATTGTAAAAGAAAACTGAAATTACACAGAACATGAAAGTCCTTGACGCCGGCTATTCCAAGCATATCTTTAACACTAATCCCACACCCATATTTATACCCAATACCCAATTAGGGTTTACAATCAAAATCCCCAAATTTGAGAAATTAGGGCTTTTAGAAATTGGAGAAATCTCACCTAATTCTCTGAAATTGTTGTCGACCCATAACTCCTCTGTACTTGTTCTTCCTCCTGCTCCAACAACTCTACTGATGCCCTAACTCGAGGTGTTTTATCTGCCCTCACCTAGGTTTTAGTGAGGAAAGGTGAGAGATGGTAAAACAACTAGGTTAGGGGGATAGGGATTTCGGGCTTTGTTGCTGTCGAGTGAATGGGGTGGTGATGGTGATGGTATGGTGGTGGCAGAAGGTGGCAGGGAGAGGTGGTGGAGGTGGTTCTGATGCATAGCCTGTGAAGGAGAAGGTGAAATCGATGTTTTGGGAGAAGGGTGCGTTTGGGTAGCTGGTATAGGGTTTGGTGCTCCAGTGTGTGGCGGTTTCATCAAGTTCGATGATTTGCGAAGCGAGAGCGTTGGATACGAAGATGATGAATTGATCCAACGGCGAGATGGAAGGAAGCGAGGAGCGACCGTTAGATGCGGAAGTACAACGAAATTGATGGCTCGAGATGGAGTTAGGTGCTGTAGTGTTAGACAGGAGATTCAGACTTCGATGTACTGGCGATGCTGCGACCGTAGGATGCTGAGATGATCCAATCTAACGGCTAGAAAGGGAAACGGGTATGGATATAGGAAATGGATTTGGGTGAGGGTTTTGGGCCTTGGGTATGTCAAGCCCATATCTTCTTTAAGAACAATTCTTCCTCTTCAAGCCCATTTCTAGCCTTTTGGTCTTGTGCACAACATTCTTCGCGGCTTCCTTGCGTAATTCCTCCCGGCTTTTCACCACTTTTCTGCTCTTTTTCGCTCCGCGACTCATCCGAACTTTATTTATTACCTAAAAATACAAAATTAATTAATAAAAATATTTATTCTCGAAAACAATGAAAATACAGAATATGGGATAAAATGTAGAATTAATGCACAAAAGATGAGTTAAATGCCAATAAAAAGGGTGCAAATATATACAATATTTGGCACTCATCAGTGGCCTGCCTATGGCTCCCCCGGCATGACTCTGGCATCGTTTGTATAAAATACCATGCCATGGCCTCCTATCGCATGCTACATGCCATATATGCTAATTAGGGTTTCGACATGCCAAACCCTAATTTAGGCAAAGTTGCCGCGCCAACCGATCCAAACAATGTTCCACAGAACATGGGTATCAATGTGGCCATTGAAACTGATGTTGCCACACCACGTTTGGGTCTAACACCAACATCCCAAAATTTCAGTGGCCATGGCTACGCCAGGCGCCACTTGCACCATCGTGCCGCTGGCATGCACAAACTATGCCATCCATTCCACTGTGCCACTGGCATGCACGAACTATGCCAGCCATGCCGCAATGTCGCTAGCATACACCAAAACGCCACTGTGCCATTATCAGGCGCCAACACAAGGTAGCCATAATCAACGGCTACCCTTCCTCATGAGATGTGATCTCAGCCATCGAAGTTTGCCACCGAACTGACAGACTTGTGGCAAGTTTTAGAGGACCAACCAAGACTATCCTAATAGCATCACATGTTATTTTCCTACGACAAGCATTTTGATTTTAAATTTCCACACGTAACAAAGTGCTATATGTTTTCCACGAAAACACTCGAAACATCAAACATGTCACAAACTGGGGGATACTCATCAGGGTATTGGTCTGGCGGTTTACAACGTGCGGCGTGCAATATGCCCGTTACAAGAAAGTGTCATAAAGTGGGGCGGTTGGTAATGGCAAGAAGTAATTGTGTAAATGGATCCTTCATTATGGAAGCATAATTCTTGACGTTACACGTTACTCCACTCTTCCACCACTCAATCGTTTTCCACTTCCTTCGAGGCCAGGGTACGTTTTATTACGACTTGTATTAATAGGTTTCACATATTTCCACCAGACAACAAGTTTTGGTCGGAGAACAACATAGTATCCAGAAATCACCTGGTAGCTTTCCATTCTGCTAGCCAGTTCTACTTTCTGATACAAGTTATTAGCTACCACACCTTCAGGATCAACGATTCTGGTCTCAACACTTTCTTCGCTTTCCTCCCTAAGACCAACCCTTCTCCTTCACTTTGTGACCGAAGCAAGCCTGGAAAGACAATTCTTGGTTTAGTCCAGGATTGTACAGATTGATTTCTCGAATCAAAAGTACTCCCATGCAGTACATTATTTATGGTTTAGACTCGTTTCTTATCCACACACACGAATTTACCAAAACCAGCAGAAACCGTTTTCACCCTCAAATAATTGGCGACCACAGTAGGAGATTAATCTCTCGGTTACAATATCAATTTCAAATTTCCAATTTCATTTTTCAAACCGGTCTCAAGATGGTAGAACTCAGGTCCGGATCAGCAACAAACTCTGAGAGCACTAGCGCTGGAATCATCCTCGGTATTAGCACTGCTTCCAGTGGCATTAATATGCCACCTACCAACACCAGCGGCGCGAAAAGTGTTCCTTCAGGCGTTACGCCTCCGATCACCATATCCAGAGTCGATTCTGCTACCCCCAATGTTTCTTCAAGTATGACACCCCCAACCTTCACCAGAGCCGCTGCTACTCTACCATCAGGGCGAGAGACTGGAGGAGCCATAGGAATCCGATCCTATATTACCATTGTTGATCTGATGGAAATACAAGAAGTTCTTGCTAGAGCTCAGACGGACATTGCTTCGACTCAGAAGGAGGTGCTTGTTTTCCTCAAGACACTAATGGAGCGGCTACCACATGAATCACGCCAACCAGAGCCAATGAGGAACCACCTTCATTACCCCTGGCGCCGATACCTCAGCAGGGCGTACTTTTACAGATGAAGAGACTCGTTCAGGAGCTCCAGCGGAGAGGAATCAACCATCCAATTTTGTCACATGAGAAGATTTGGAACGACTCCTTCGAAACCGAGACAAAAGCTACTCTGCAGGTTTGCATCAGCATCAACCCATATACCCTCCTGAAGTACAAAAAATCCCTCTTCCGAGGGGGTACTCTTCCGCTCAATTCTCCCTGCCCGTGAACATATCTCTCGATTTTTGGAATCCTTGGGCGAGCACGAATACAATCATGTTCAACGTTTGAGAGAGTTTTCAAAGTCACTTACCGGAAGAGCATGCACATGGTATAACAGCATTGCACCAATCAGCATCTCCAACTGGTGTGACATGGTTACAACTTTCTAGAAGTACTTCTTTGTGTCTGAGAAAATTACATTCTCATATTTAGGAAGGATGTTCCAACGAAACAATGAACATCCAAATGATTTTGTCAAAAGGTTCAGAATTCAAGCGCTGGATTGTCACAACCCAAACGTGACCGAACAACGATTGATATTTTCTTGCATCAATGGCATGGTTCCCATATACCACGCCTTACTAGAGAATTTGCGATTCCAGACATTCTCTGAACTTCATGAGGCTGCTAAACGGTCGGCCACAACAGCACCAGCATTGTTGGAAAGAACCAGGCCATCCAAAGGTGAAGACACACGCGAAACTCGAGAAAATACACGTCTCATCAACAAGCAATATAACACTGGACCCTATGTGATCGCGGTAGAGGAAGGAGGAAAAAGGAAGGATCCAGCGGCAGAACAACAATCCAACCGCGCGGCGCCAGCACGTCAGGCGGCTCCACCGCGGAAGACTGCGGCCAATGCTCCTGCGCGACACCAAGAATCCGAGGAAAATACCTTAGATTTCCCGTTCCCAATCTAGGAAGTAATCGAACTCCTGGAGGCATGGATCTAAGATGACGCCATCAAACTACCTCATATCAGACGCCTACCAATCGAGGAGGAAATGGAAAATCCCAAGTATTTCCGCTACCACAGGTTTGTCCATCACCCGACTAGTGACTGCAATAGATTAAAGCATATCTTCAAAGAAAAGGTGGAGGCAGAGAAACTTCAATCAGACCACGAGGGAGTTCACAGAGATCCACTTCCAGTCAGGAGTTGCATGCTCTCTAGGGATTCTGTTCACGAAACCGTGCAATTCATCATGCATCATGTGTGCGAAATCCTCTATTTCTCCAAGGCACAACGTCCAGATATATTTGCAGCCCATAATCGTGTTGTATCAGGTAATCAACTTTTTCCTATTACAGAGGCCACGCCAGAATCCCAAGCTCTCTCAGGAAGCTGTGCTGGAAAATGCAACTGGGGACTGCTCACCACAGCTTGCTTGAATAATACCGAGTTTGATAGCACGTTGATCGACGCAGCCTCTGACTTCAACATCGTTACCATCAAGACCCTGAGAGCCGCAGGAATTTCGAAACAAGAGGCTACCCACTCCCCAATCGTGGTCAAGAATTCGTAAGGGGAAGCAATAAATGCGTACGGCTACATTAACCTCGAAATCAAGGTGGAAGATGCTCTAACACGTGTAAAATTCCACATTGTCAAAGAATGCCTAGAATATGACATGATTCTGGGACGCTCATGGGTACATGGAAATAAAGCAAAGCTGGGAGTGTCCCCTTTGCCGGTGTCCATATCTGAAAGAATCTCCAACAAGCCATCCAGTCCGTGAGATTATCGGTTGCCCCATCAACAACTTGCCAATGTAACTCAACTACCTTGAGAGAACCTGCCGACGTTCGTCCGCAGATTCCGAGCACAAGTAAGTTTTATTGAACAACCGTTTCTGCAATCAACCACTTCTCCTCTCGTCCGGACTTGGGGACTCGATCCGATCCTTAACCCGGGCGCCACTAAGAGATGTGAATGGGTTTCCGGTCCTTTCAAGTATTTTGACAAAAATCTGGAGGATGTTCTAGCCGAGAATAATGGATCCGGAGATCAAGCAGCCACGCAGCCTCAAAACCTCTTCATGGTCGGAGATATGGTGGTGAAAATTTCCGCTCAGCCTCCTTCGTCCAAGCCCGCGGACGAACCCTGCCTAGTAGCAGAAGTCATTTCAGGAGGCTATTGCAAGCTCATCAATGCCGAAAATTTGGAAGGTGTAATAATACATGCCCGCTGGCTCAAACTCTTTAAAACTTGAAAGTGTTACACCGCATCTTGCCTCAAAATTCTCCTTAGTATTTCTTTCAGCAATTTCCCTTTCATTCAATATTTGTAATTCCTCCGAAAGTGATTGCACTGCTTGCATTCATGGCTAGGGTTTCAATTTTAATTAAAAGCATCTTCCCTTCAAAAATAAGCTTTCCTGGATTATTTCAAGAGAAAAGCACCGATTAAATCCAAAACCTCACAAAAACCATTGTCCATCAAATCGAAACCATAAAAGTCAAACCCTACAAGAAATACTTTATTCGAAAACACCGAAGAAGAGAATACACAAGAAGGATAATCATTATGTGGCGGAACAGATATCTTCTTCAAGGATATCTAGCTTCAAGTCTCAGCTGACGCTCCTCTATTTCTCGTGGCGTGCAATAACTGTTCTACTACAAGGGAGAGCCAAGAAACAGGTCGGTCAAACCTTTAACCATTATTATTATTTCCCCTGTTTTGGGTCGTTATGGATGGTGCCGGCACTCAGAGGTGTTAGCTTCGAAAACAACATGCTGGCCAGCATGCGTGGCAATTCCATCCACACTATTTGTGTACGATGTCTTTTCATTTGTTGGATGGTCTAGGAGAATCGAGGAACTTATTTTCGCAAGATTCTTTTCAGATTCAAAGATTTTTTTCATTCATTCAAGACGTAAAACTACAAAAGCTGAATGAGAGAATATTACTTGGAGAAGCCCTAGCTCCGTCATATAAACGAGAAAATAAAAATAAATACCTGAAAGCATCAAAAGCGGCTATACACCGAGAAGAAATAGCAAAAGTAAAAAAAAAAACTAGTCGTCAATGACAACCAATGACGCCTCCATCAGAGCTTTTTCAAACACTTTCCCTAGCACCCTCTCCGACAGCAAACATTCCATCCAGAAGCCGCTTCAGCATCCCATCCAGAAGTCATTTCAGCAGCGGTCCCGGCATATGTTTCCACAACTTCTCCAACGGCTTCAACATATGTTTCCACCGCCTCCCCATATGTCTTGACGTCATCCTCAGTAGACGCTCCGACTTCCCCAACAGCAGTTTCGGCATTCACTCCAGAAGCTGTTATAGTCTCGCAAACCGCGTCGACATCTTCCTCAGGAAATTTTCCAACAACCTCTTGAGGATGCTCCGGCTCGTCCACATCAGGATCAAGGATTACGATACCATTATGGATGGGGTAATTAAACTGGCTCTCACCTAGAAGTTTCCTGGATTCAGTCCTTCGCCGTTTCACTCGAGAGGAGAATCGCTCATCCCTGGCGCTGGTTTGCGGAGAAACTTCATCACATTGAGACTTCCCGACGCGTTGGGATGCTTCATCATGTCTCTATTTCTCCTCCATGTCCATCGAATCCACGAAAGCCTGAACAAGTACCCGCACGACGCGTAGATGGGTGAGGGACATGCCTTGTATAATCTTGCCAGCCTCACGGAATAAAAAATCGATTTTTTCTAATACCTCCTCATGTGAAGAAAACTTGGGTTTGTCGACTTCAAAAAATTTCCCCGAAGAGTCAGAGGTACGGTCATCGCCGGAAGATACCATTATATGCTACAAAAAAAATTACACTATGTCTGCATCGGCAATTTACATGATGAAGAAGACAAAATGGAGAACTAGGAGAAGAGACACGAGATGGTACCTGTGAAGAGGATGGACGCAATTCTATGATGATCTATATGAACGAAAGGTTAAAGATCGCCTCTTATATTGAGAAGATTGATGAAGCCTAAGAAAGAAAACCCTTTTACCAGCCATGTATTAAGGCTCCGAACGCGGGATACTAGCTGGATTAAATACCTGTCTATACGGGATAATTAGGGTTCGGCATCCAGGTAAGCAGCCATCGCTGCCATTCCGTGACCTAGCCAGCGCCATCTTCTCCGTTTCACAGCCACTCAAAGTCCAGCGGACCAGAGCCATCTTCTCCTCTCCACATCCAGCCAAAGCAGCGCCATCCTCGTCATTCGAAAAAGCGCCATGGCTCCAGCACTACGTAGCCAAAGCAGAGCTATCCACCTTCCCGTATCCAAACAACGCCCTTCCGCGAACCAATTTGCAGTGCCACCTCTGCCAATCAGTAGCCAAAGTTGATGCGCTGACGCCAACATCCTATGGCCGAGCCAAAGTTATGCAAAGCCGCCAAATGCAAGGATCACAGATTCTTCATGCCTTCTTTAAAAGGTTAGCTAAATCTTCCTTACAATCTCTTCATGACTTTCCGTTTTGATTTTATCCTTGTATGTCACCATCTCATGCTTACCCCGCAACAATGCCACTGTCACGGGCTAAGCAGGGGACTGGATTTTGATGGTGGTTTTTAGCTTAGGGTTAAAATCGTAAAACCTTGCATCTGATGTGACGTCACTCTGTAAGGAAGCGGAGCCATGAGTGTCAACCTCTTAACTGGCATATTTATTGAGCCGTTCAATATATTTACATGAAATTTATCAAGACTGGCGCATGTAGCAACAATCCCAGATGCTCTATAAATTTCGGCGCCTTGCATATATTACTTATTAATATAAGACTCACTGAGTACCTTTCCAGTGCTATGTTCCCCGGCAGAACCCTTAATATCGGTATGCCATGGCGGATTTGTGTTCACTCGCAGCAGAGTATCACAGATCTCCAAGTACCAAAGTTAAGGCCATTGCACAAAATACTCAGTCAGAAAGCGCACTGCATTCTGTAAATAAAGAATTTTGTGCCAACACATAGAATTCAATCAATTTTGTGATAACTCACAAAACTCATGAACCTGACTAATTTACAAAGTTAGGATTTTTGCGCCCTGCGCAGTATATCAGACGTCGTCGGTCGAGACTATGCTTAAAAAACTAAGCAATTAATTCGATGTGGATTAGTAGGAGTAGGGTCCTACCCAAAATCAAAATACAAAGAATAACGGAGCCGCGGGGTAGGAACAACAAGAAAAGGGAGCATGGCCACGACATAGGCTAGCCAGCGTCGCTTGGCCACGCCCCATGCTACTCAACCGACCCTTATTCCTTTATCGACCAATCAGGTCGAATTAAACCTGCCACGCGCACCAAAAGGGTAGCCGCGCCCGTGCTTGGCCTGCCCCCTACTTTCATTGACCAATCAGGTTGCTCTAAACCTTCCACATCTTTAAAAAGGTGGAAATTGTGTCAAGAAGTCACCATACTAAGTTAGATTTCCAAAACCATGCCAACATGCTAACGGCATGCCAAACATGCCAAAACAAGCATTTCAGGCGCACATGCCAAACGCGCCACTTACCGCGACAGCATGCCAAAACTTGCCAACCCACTCTGCGTGCGTGACCAGCTTCACAACGGACTGTGATTTGGCTAGCCTAAACCCTAGGCGAGGCCATGCTCTAGTGGCGGCGGAAGAAACCCTAATTTCTAATCGTGACACAAAACTATGCCACCTCGGGCCCGCAACATGCCACAAGCCTTACGGACTTAGGAAACCCTAAAAAAGGCGCCACACCATAGCCAAACGTGGAAATGTTTGATCATGTGGTCTTTTCTACATGGTGGCCTGCCTATGGATCCTCCGGCATGACTCTGGCATCGTTTGTATAAAATACCATGCCATGGCCTCCTACCGCATGCTACATGCCATATATGCTAATTAGGGTTTCGACATGCCAAACCCTAATTTAGGCAAAGTTGTTGCGCCAACCGAGCCAAACAATGTTCCACAGAACATGGGGGAGCAATGTGGCCATTGAAACTGATGTTTCCACACCACGTTTGGGTCTAACACCAACATGCAAAAATTTCAGTGTCCATGGCAACGCCAGGCGCCACTTGCACCATCGTGCCGCTGGCATGCACAAACTATGCCAGCCATTCCACTGTGCCACTGGCATGCACGAACTATGCCATCCATGCCGCAATGCCGCTGGCATACACCAAAACGCCATTGTGCCATTATCAGGCGCCAACACAAGGTAGCCATAATCAACGGCTACCCTTCCTCATGAGATGTAATCTCAGCCATCGAAGTTTGCCACCGAACTGACAGACTTGTGGCAAGTTTTAGGTGACCAGCCAAGACAAGCCTAATAGCATCACATGATATTTTCCTACGACAAGCCTCTTGATTTTAACTTGACACACGTAACAAAGTGCTACATGTTTTCCACGAAAACACTCGAGACATCAAACATGTCACAAACTGGGGGATACTCATCAGGGTATTGATCTGGCGGTTTACAGCGTGCGGCGTGCAATACCCCCGTTACAAGAAAGTGTCATAATGGGGCGGTTAGTTATGGCAAGAAGTAATGGTGTAAACGGATCCTTCATTATGGAAGCATAATTCCTGACATTACACGTTACTCCACTCTTCCACCACTCAATCGTTTTCCACTTCCTACGAGGCCAGGGTACGTTTTATTACGACTTGTATAAATAGGTTTCACCTATTTCTACCAGACAACAAGTTTTGGTCGGAGAACAAATAATATCCAGAAATCACCTGGTAGGTTTCCATTCTGCTAGCCAGTTATACTTTCTGATACAAGTCATAAGCAACCACACCTTCAGGATCAACGATTCTGGTCTCAACACTTTCTTCGCTTCCGTCCCTAAGACCAACCCTTCTCCTTCACTTTTTGACCGAAGCAATCCGGCAACGACCATTTCTTGGTTTAGGACAGGATTGTACAGATTGATCTCTCGAATCAAAAGTACTCCCGTGCAGTACATTGTTTAGGGTTTAGATTCGTTTCTCATCCACACACACGAATTTACCAAAACCAGCAGAAATCGTTTTCACCCTCAAACAAGAACGTATCACTACACCAAAATATCTATATTGGAACGGATAGAAGCATTGCTATGAATTTAAGCAACACCATATTACGTTGCTAATACGGTGTAACAAATTATTGTGCAACGTCACAGTACGTTGCTCAAATTAAATAGAGCAACGTTTTGCACCGTTGCTCACCTTGTTACCAACGTTTTAATTTATAATTTGAGCAATGTATTCCTAAATTTGAGCAACGTATTGGATTAATTTAAGCAACATAAATCTTTAATTTGAGCAACGTTTCTTTGGATTGGACAAACGGTTAAATAGTTCCACTACAAAATTCTGCAACGTTATGTTGTTTTTAGTACCGTTGCTCATGGAAGCAATTGAAAGCAACGTATTAAATTTCCAACGTGTATATCCGTTGCACAATTTTTACAGGTGAAAAAAAAATCCTGCTATTGTTCCGCCAGATTTCTGCACCTGCATAAATATACCATTCCAGATTTCTGCACCTGCATAAACCATTCTAGATCAATTACAAGAACCAATATTTCATACGGAAGGAATCTCATAAACACATTATCATCATCACAAACATATGGTTGATTATCACAATATAGAACTATACATATATATTCGTATCAACTTGCAATATATGAATTCCTCATAAGCATTTAACAGATGACTATCATAAACCCATACAATATTTTGGTTGATTCAAAGATTGTATGGAAGGTAGTTCAAAAGAATACTAACCTTCAGTTGTTTACATATTGTAAATGAGAATCCCTTATGGATTTTGCAAGCTCTTTTAACTGTTCAATCTGAGAATTATACATGAATAAAGATGATTAATAAAAGCAGCAATAGTCCAACTGCAACATGTTAGGAATTATGTTTAACTACCTTGTCTTGAAAGTAAGCGGGTACATCTTCGTTCATGTTGTCAGAGGCATTAAGATGTTCTATTTAATCCTCAGCCTGCATTCTAGATTTATCGGTCTTCTTTATATGAAGAAAATCTACGTAAGTCTGAAATGACATATAATCGATCAGTTCAGTCCTCATCAAGATTAGTGACATTTCGAATCTTAAAGACTTAAAGCACATGCCTTGAACAAAGATTTCACCGATCTTTGTGTTGGTCCAACTCTAACACTCATTGCCCTATATATACCAGTGACCTATTTGTAAAAGGTTAAACACAGTATTAGCGAGTGTATGAAAGAGACAAGACGCATAGAAGCACCTCCCATTGAGTTCATCAATCAATACGTTATCTTACCTCAACTCTATCACCGGGCTTTCCAGCATCAATAAGTTTGTCATGCATTAATAAGATAACCGTGTGGGGAGTACCCCCTTCTGGAATATCATCTGGTATCTCTTGCAGTCTCACTATCTGCTTGTCAGCAAACCTGGCAATCATTCATACAAAACCAACTTCATCAATAACAAAGTCTCACAAAAATAGTCAACACCAGCATCTCAATTGTTCCAAAAAAACATCATAAATTGTGGGTATCAATTCAAGCGTCAAGAAAGCAATATAATAGCATACCCGCAACGGTTATGAACCAAAGCCATGGAGTTCAAGGCATGACACTCTTCCTTATTACACCTTGGGGGTTCACTGACTCGGCCTATAAACAAACCATTTATCAACAAATAAGTAAACAACTGGTACCGCAAACATATATCAATCAACTACATATACAAGTAAATCAAAATGCACATATATTACCTCGGTCTACTCCCACTGGGTCAGAGAAGTACCCACTCTACCAATGGTGGAAGAAAATTAAAATCAATCCTGCAAAGTACAAGACATATATAACTTTACTAAACATTACAGACATAGTGTTTGTGATAGGTAGGTATATATACACAATTTACAATAGTTAGACTTTAAGTTAAATACATCACCTTCAAAGACTACAAACACAGGACTGCCCACAATAGTCGAAAATTGCACTCAAACCTGAACCTCTGAAGTTCGCCTATAGAAGCCAAAGATACCTTAAGCGCATAGAAGTTAAGTTAGAACATGGAACAAACCCAAAGAAATCAACCTATAGGAAAGACATAACAAAAAGTTCTAGCTATAACCTTATTCTATACCACGAATTATATCATTTGAGGTCAAAATAGAAACATTGGAGAATGCTCTTAACATCAGCTGTAGAACCTTGAGACTAATTCAAGATGCAAAAACGTTCAATTCGTTGAAAGCAGGACTGCCTAGGTGCAGAACAAAACCTATCGAAAACTGTCAAAGCTTGTAACACAGAAACCGAACTGGAATACTTAATATCATGATAGGACTCCTCCTTTAAAGGGTTATGTTTCCTTAGAAACAACTCCAAAGTCCAAATCAAAGTCACCCAAAATCAAAACTAAAACAATTTTAAACAACCTAGGAACTATCTGATCGACATGATTAACTAAAATTTCATAGACCCAAGTTTTCAAGATGACTTATAGGTCAGGAAAACATAAATTCAATCTCAATCACGTTTTAATCCCTATCACATCTCAGTAATTACCTAGATAGAACTCAATTTCAATAGCAACCCTAGGTCTTACAAATACAAATTAAGAAGATTAGATAGAAACAAGAGTAGTAGAATTGTTCAATAAACCACCTTACTCGAATCAATCAACTGAAACAAGAGTAGTTAAAGGTAGAAATCATCTTCTCACTTCAATTTCTAAGCTAAAATCTTAACCCCTTTTTTTTTCTTCTTTTTTTTCAATTCTAAGAAAACCCAGACGAAAAAATCTATCAAAAGTAACCTAAATCTATACAACTTCAAAATCCAACATGAAATCATCATGCAGACTCCAACATCAAAGAATTAGGTCAAACAATAGATTGTAGTATAACCAACAAAACAAAAATCAAAGAACAACAGTAGTAAATTTTATACCTCTTGAACATCAACAAAGCAATCAACTATAGATGAATTGCTTTTCGATTTCAGGAACAAAATTAAATTTCTAGGTTTTAGATGATATTTCTAGGGCTTGATTTGGTTTCCTTAGATTTTCAACTAAAGAGATCTTTGGGTTTTGATTATGAGTGGAGTTGTTGATTACAAGGGAAGGTTTTGATTTATGAGATTTCTGGGAAATAAAAGAGAACGGTCTCTGGGTTCGGAGAGTTCTCGGAAAGAAAGAGAAAGAGTGAAAAACAAGGTCTGAAAAAATAAACAGGTGAAAATAATTAACTCATTTTATAAATTAAAAGAAAAAAAAAATATCTGAAGACTAAAAGACACAAGGTTGCGCAAAGTTTTAAGAATTTCCAATACGTTGCTCAAATATCTTCAAATTACTAAATGAGGGGTAAATATTTTACGTAACGTTTTTACTGGTGTGCAACGGACCACCGCGTTGCACACACCTCCGAAACTGAAATGTTGCTAAATCCAGGTTATGGTGGAGCGTATATCAACATTACAAACTTACCGTTAACATTACTTTCTTTTCCAGAATTCTACTATTAAACCTAATGCGCTTTCTTGATAATTTCTCAACAATTAGTTTAACTTCCGTCAAATATAACACTTGCAATCTCATAACCTTAATAGATTGCCATCGCAAATATAAGGTGGAGAAGTCTTCCAAAACAAAAAAGCGCATATGATTACGAACCCAATTATTAGATATTTTCTAAACATATAACCAAAGATGTTTCACTCTCCTAATGACTAATGTGCGAAAGGGCACTGTGAGAATGAAGTGCAAAGCCTCAAGGGTTATTGCGCCTTGTGCAATTAATGCCAAAAGATACACCTACTGAAAGTGCCTCTATATATGACTACCTGTTCGAATTAGAAATTGTTTCAGATCCTTACTTCCCATTACGCAATGTTGCCTGATACTTAGACATTGTGCCATATCTTCTCACAATGCCCTTTCACACATGCAGATTGGCTTGTTAAATAATTAATCATTCCCTTCAATGGGTATTCTCATTTTAGATATATCTTTTATTTGGGAAGGCAAAATAATTCAGCAAGAGCTGGCAAGCATGAGTGTGGTTACCTATCAATTGTGAAACTTTTGAGAGTCTAAGGCGTAAAGCAGTTGGCTAACGAAAAGAGTAGGACTACTGTCTTTCTTGCCAAATACTAACATTTCCAAAATATGATATATTCTCACAATATTCTAGGACAAACTTATCTCCCCTGGATGAGTTAAAAGATTCGGGTTTAGTTTAGGTATGGTAAGAAAAAATGGGTGAAGCGGTAACCGAGTTAAATGGATCTCGAAACTAGAAATAATTAAATCTTTTTTTTTGATGAGAAGAGAATATTATTAGTATAAGAGAATTTACAACAGTCTACCAAAGGTAGACAAAAGAAAAAGCACGAAGAAAAAAAAAATCAGCTGAAAACAGAGTCCTAATTGGTTACAGAATAAGAAAAATTCACATGCACTTTCTTCCAGCTAGCTGCATCCCAAGTCAACACCAAGGTTTTAGCATCATTTGCAAGATCCATATCAGTTTTGAAACTGTAATTTATTTGAAAATTCTAGCAATTCCTTTCTCTCCATAACACCCAAATTACAGCAGCTGAAATCAGATCCCACACAAATCTGTTTGAACTTTGTGCAGAGTTCAATGACCAGGAATGAGAAAAAGTAAACATGGTTGGTGGAAAAATCCACGCCCAGTGCTTGTCAAGAGTGATTGCAGACCAAATTTTGTGAGCTACCTTACAGTGAATGAGAATATGATCTTTAGATTCTGACAATCCCCACAAAGAATGCAAGAACTGTAAATATTAATTCGTTTATGTTGAAGCATATCTAGGGAGTTAAGTTTTCCATGCACGTCACACCAAGCTAAAAAATTTATCTTCTGAGGAATTCCAAATGAATTGATAAGGAAAGTTTTCCAATCAAATGTCTGTCAAATCTTATACAGTGACTTAATAGAAAACAATCCTGAGTCGTGTAGTGCCCACCTTTTAGTGTCAGGAAGATTGTCTCTAGCAGGTGGATTTTAGCCAATGATGGTAAACAAATCTGCAAGTTGTGTTGCTTTTGTAATGGAAAGAACCCTTTTAAAGTTAAATCTCCAAGAGCCATCAACTGTAATATGTTCTGCAATACTAGCAAACTGTAATCTATCTAGCTTACAGAGTAGATTAAAAGGTTTTGCAAGACAAGAATTGCCAATCCATTTGTCATGCCAGAAAGATATTGTTTCCCCAGAATGTAAACTTAAAGTTGAATTTTCAGAGATGAGGGCTTTAGCTTCAGCTATATTTCTCCAGTAAGAAACACCATAAGGGGTCATCACCTTACCTGGAACCCAATTTGAGAAATTGCACCCATATTTTTCCACAATCAACTTATACCAAAGATGAGTTTTCTCCAAACCAAATCTCCAGCACCATTTAGCAAGAACTGCTAGGTTCTTAAATTGAGCACTCTCATACCACCTTTTTCCTAAGAAGCATAAACAATATCCCATTTGATTAAGTGAGAACAACTGCAACCAGGTTTGTACTCCCATAAGAAATTTCTCATTTTCTTTTCAAGAATCTTAATAACTGAATAGGTGCTTTGAAAAGTGAGAAGTAATACATAAGGTACAGATGAAAGAATGCATTTGAGAAGAGCTAACTTGCCTCCTTTAGAAAGAGAAATCTGCTTCCAGAAAGAAAGTTTTGCTTCAAAACTCTCAATAATGGGGTCCCACATAGATTTTGAAGGATATACAGCTCCAAGAGGCATTCCCAAATATATGAATGGCAATGCACCAGTTGCACAACCCAATTACTAAGAAGAGGAACATCACCAATGACCATAAGTCTTGTTTTTGTTGTATTGACTTTTAAACCTGCAATGTATTCAAAACAGTAAAGCATGTAGAAGAGATTTATGAGATCCTCTTTATTGTTATTAACAAAGAAAATAGTATCATCAGCATAATGTAAATTATTTACAATGACACCATTATCAATCATCGGGAAGCCACTGAATAACTGAGAGTGCGTTGCTTTGTTAATAAATCTTGAGAAACCTCCATTGCAATGTTGAATAACAAAGGAGACATATGACATCCTCGTCTTACACCCCTTGAACTGTTGAAGAAGCCAAAAGCAGACCCATTAATAAGTGCAGAGAAAATGGCAGTGGAGTAACATAATTTAGCCCAATTACACCATATCCAGCTAAAACCCATTTTATATCATCATGAAATTCCAGATAACTCCAATTGGTCCTATCAAATGCCTTTTCCAAGTCTATCTTGCAGATAACTCCAGGCTTTCCAGCTTTCAATGTTGAGTCCACAAGTTCATTTGCAATTAAGATATCATCTGTGATTTGTCATCCTTCTGTGTAAGCGCATTAAACAGATGAGATTAGTTTTGTCGTGACTAATTTCAATCTAGTTGCAAGTACTTTTGCTAGAATTTTATAGGCACTAGTAACGAGAAATATAGGTATACAATCCTTAATGGTATCAATATGATATTTCTTAGGTACTAGAGTGATAAAAGTACTATTGCGTTTTGTATCAATACAACCTTTTTCATAGAATTCATTCATAGTACCCATTACATCATCTTTAATAAAACTCCAACATTTATTAAAGAACATGACATGAAATCCATAAGGGCCAGGTGATTTATTTTGACCCAAATCTTGAATAGCTTGATACACTTCAGCTTCAGTGAACTTAGAATCCAGAATCTCAGATTATATTGAATTAATACTATCAATTATATACCTTCTAAATCAGGCCTGATAATCTCTTATTCTTTATGAAAATTCTCATAAAAACTTACTATTTGATCTTGCAATTTGGATATATCATCAACCAAAGTGCCATCAATGTACAATTGTTTGATTCTATGGTGCCTCCTTCTTGCAGTTGCATTGCTCATGAAAAAAGCAGAATTCTTGTCCCCTTCCTACAATCTTTTGGTGTTAGATTTAATTCTCCAAGAAACTTTCTCCATGCTGGTAACTTTCTCAAATTCCTTTATTAAGATCACCTTTTCCTGCGTTTGTGTGTTGGATAACAAAGCATGCTCAGCCAGTATATCAAAGAACTAAATCTCCAATAATAAATTCTTCAGCTTTGTATTTGTGTGACCAAAAGTAGACTTGTTCTAATCCTTTAGTTTTTCTTTTAAAGCTTTGATCTTGCACCACTTAATAGTGCTATGATTACCTGCAAAAAGAAAAAAAATAAAAAAAAGACCACCATTCCTCAAGTAACTCAATGAAACCATTCTCCATGAACCACTTAATTTCAAACCTAAATGAACTAAGTCCCCAAGAAGAATCAAAAATATCTAAAAGGATGGGTGTGTGATCAAAGGTGGGTCTGGGTTTGGCTAATTGGGAAACAAAAGGTAATTGGGTTTCAAAAGCTTGTGAAATGAGAAGTCTATCAAGCCTATACATGATAGGGTTAGGCTGCCCATTTGACCAAGTGTATCTTGCTCCTTTTAGAGGAAGATCAATAAGATCATGATGAGATATAAATTCACAGAACTTTTCTATGCTCTTAGTGATTTTGGAGCAACTTTTATTCTCATCACATTTTGTAATGATATTAAAATCACCTCCTAAACACCATGGGAGGTCCCAAAAACTGGAAATATTATCCAAATCCTCCCAGAAAGCAGTCCTCTTATGAGGTTTATTTGGACCATAAAAATTGGCCAGATTTCATTCAAACCCATCTAACCTGTTGATGCAATGGGTAAATAGTGTATAATACCCCACCATAGATCTTTAACATCAACAAAATCTTTTTCCCATAGGATGAGCATTTCCCCAAAACTTTCAAAAGATTGTTGAAAACACCATGCATAATTTGATTTTCCACAAATTTGGGTAATGTCAAAGGCAGGAAAGTGCATCATATTTGTCTCTTGTAAAATGATGATAAGAGCCTCGATAGCTGAATAATCCTTCTATCTGAGGAGCATAAACCTCTTACATTCCATGAGAGAATTTGTAGATTCATTTATTCAGTTTAGACTCCCTTGATTTCACCGCACGTCTAGACTTTGCATAAGATTGGTCAATTGTTATTAGAGAAATGTCCAATATCCTACATTCAGTAGCCAACCTTTTTGGGATCACACGTTGCGTTAGACTATTTGCAACAGAACGAACATCATCTGATAATTCTGCAGAAGTAGGTTCAAACCCAAGTGGATATGTAGGAGTTTGTGAAGAAGAGGATGTAGAGGGGTAATCAATATCCAGATGAAATATGGAAGTATTCACCAGACCATCTAGAAGTTTACTTCTTGTTTTGGGTCCATAGGTAGTGACAAGTTGGACTCTTCTAAAGGTATAATAGTTTGGACAACAAAATCTTCATCTATGGTAGATGTGTTATTATCCTTATCATCAAGATGCTTTAAGATTGAAACTTCAGAAAAGACTTTTGTTAACAAAAATATCTTTGAGTGATTTGGCATAAGTTCAAAAGTAACTCCCAACTTGATACCGAGTTGAAAAAGTATGTGAACCTAGAGTGTGATCCAATCTGGGATGCTGCAGGTGGTGTTTCGATTTAGGTTTTGGTTTGGTGCAGGTTGAGGTGTTGGAACAATTATGTTGTATCTGGGTATTGGTAGGTTTTTCTTTATAGGTGTAATATTGGAGATGGGTTGGTTTTTGTATCTCGAGGTGGAGAAAGAGTTTCTTAAGGGTACGATGACAAAAGTACAGATGTAGAATTTGATGGTTTTTTTTGTAGTAGGACGAGATGATATGGGTTGTTTTGAGAGTTGGTTGGAGGTGGGTATAGGTGAATGGGTAAAATCTTCGGTTTCCTCCCTAGTCCAAACTGGAAAGCAGGAACAATATCTTTTGTATCTATTTCCACATCCGAAATCTCATTCAGATTAATAGGATTGACCATGTGTAGTGTGATATGTTTTTCTAACTTTCTCCAAATAGACTTGATGTTGGGCTTGCGTCTTCTTTTGTTTTTCGCATTGGCCCCATGATGACCATATTTACGTAGATTTGGTTTTGAACTTTCCTTGTGGAACAAGTCACATAGTTTACCGTAGAAATTAGGCAGAATCTCGTCAACGAATGATGTAATCTTTGAACTGCTGGAATGATGGAGAGGTTGGATATTCTGAATGTTAATATCCACCAAATTCGTCACAAATATTAATTTCGGATGATGTGTATTCTTAGACGTTGCTGCCTGAGAATTACCATTCATGGCGGATTGACGGATTCCAGCTACTGAAATGTAAGCAGTGAAAGTACCTCTGTCAGATATCATATTGATGACCTCGGAATAACATTAATCCCTTTAGCATTGTGTATCTTAAGTCGAATTTCCCTTAGGTTTTGAAGCTTTAGATACACAGGATCAATCAAAAGGACATCGCCACAAAGATTACCAATTTTATGCATCACCTCCGATGACCAAAATTGATACGGTATGCCAAAACATTCTACGTTAAACTCCTCGGTTGTAGTAGATGGAGTCTTCCAAAATTGTTGGTCTCATATAAATACTGAGTATATCACATTTCCAAACCTGAAATTGACCTCAAAGTCAGAACTGTTGAGGGGTGAATTTAGGTTGAGGTTCTACCCGTCCTAGCTAGCCAAATGACCTCACTTTTCTCAGAATAGTAAGATAGAGAGTTGCCTTTCCATTGTACTTTGTCATTCTTTATATAGACTTTTCAAAAGTCACTTCCTTTTATGACTTCATGCCATGTGTCCTTTCTTCTTTAATTACTACTAATGACATTCCTTCGCTAATAAAACCTCCTTCTTTCTTATTAATTCCTCCCTTGTCCTTTCCATCTAATGGATACTTTCTTAGTGGACTTGGGCTTTAGTCCCCATGTATCATATTGGGCTTGCCTCCCTTTCAGGGGAACACTAGTCCGGCTAAGGGGTAATATTTTTCATGTATCAACAGTAGTCCCCTGACTATTGGATCAATTATCAGATGATCCAATAGTCAAAGAACCCCTTTTTGAGATCCCATCTTCACGATCCATAGACGTGATGAATCTTTTCCTTTTGTTGAGTTTTCGATTGTGGGCGACGTTTCACCTTCTTGTCGTGCTAAGTCTCTTCTCCTTCCAGTTTCTGACGGTTACCGTTCCCCATGCATAACTGCCACGTTCAATCCCCAGGGCCCTCTATATATAGGACTGTCAATTCGTTTTCTTCTCAATATTTCTTCTTATTCTTTTCTTCCACGCACACCTATACACTCCCCATGTCTAGCAGCTCTTCCAGTATCTCTTCGTATGAGGAGTCTAGTGAATCCGACCAACCCAGGAATGAGGACCCTGAAGAAGCCGAGTATTCCGATCAGGACGAGATCATCTTACCCGTACCGGCGGACGGTAGGTCATACACGATTGCTGAATTTACGAGTGGTCCTTCCTTAAAGCGCGCGCTGAGGCTAAGAGAATTCCGCGGAGGTAAGCGTGTTTTCCCTCTAAATGACATCGTAGCCTCTCTCCTTCTGAATCCTCCCGTAGTTCCTTACCCTTCCGCTCCCGGATGGATTTTGCGACCCGAGTCAGAGACCATGGACGCTTTCGCAGTTAAGACCGTGCCAAGGATGGCCATCCATCGTGGCGACTACGATATTCCTGCCATCGATATTCGATCTAAATCAAAGACTAACCCGGTGTGGCCGCATTGGGCATCTCACATACGCTCCAACCCCAGTCATGCTGCTACTTCCGAAAGGAAGGAATTAATGAAGCTATAGACTCGTCTCTTAAGCGGGAAGTAGATAGGTGCATTCGCGATATAATGCGACTTTTCTGCTGATGGGATCCTCCCGTGCATACTATCCTCATGGCATGGGGAGAAGTCAACGTCGTTTTAGAAGACGTTGTCGCTCTTACATGGTTGACCATTCACGGAAGTCATTCGTACGATGAGGCGTCCGTCTACGGAGCGCTGAATGACGAGGATAAAGAACTGTGTACCTATTTGTTGAAGTATAAAGATGATTCCCGTCGTGAACTAGTGCAGAAGAGTCAAGCGCCATTGGGGAGAGGCGGAGACAAGGAGGCCACTGGCGCAGATAAGAAGGGGGAATCTTCGTCCGCTCTGAAAGGAAAAAACAAGTGGGTGGAGAGGAAGGCTCATCCGAAGAGCCCGTATGGATATTTCCTGCTATCTAGCTCCATCCGCGCTTATGAGGCAATTCATGGTTCATCGAATCCAATGGGAGCTGGCCCTGAATAGTTTGTTAAAGTCAACGTCGCGCTTCTTTTTCTCTTTGGTTGAAATATTAGGCTCCCCAGATAGTTGATGGGAAAGCGTTCCCCCAAAACGCAAGGAAAAGAATCCTCGTGCGGAGCTAGCCGCCTTCATCTTGTTTTGGCTTTGCCACGAGATATTTGAATATAGTCCCCAGGATACTATCAAGGGTGAGCTCGTGCCAATGGCAGTGTTGTTGTCTCGCGGCGTCTCTTTTCCGCTGGCGCCGATGTTCTTAGGTGGTTTGTACCGCCATCTTGATATGTTCTGTTAGGATCTCCAAACAGTAGTTTCATCGCACAAAATCGAGACCTATATCCCGGCTTCTTTTATGCATGCTTGGTATCGGTTACATGTTCCTCCGTGCGCGCCTGAACTTAACGAACTCGCAATTCTTCGTGAGAAAGATGTGGAGCAGGATGATGGTTTGGTCAAGAAACTACCCGTTGCTTACGGCTACCCACAGATGAATCTTTGGAACTTGAAGGGGAAAGTACCCCAAGGCGATCTTGGTAAGCATTTAGACGTGGTCAAGGATTTCGAACCGAATCCCTATCAAGACGGTCGATTAGGTCCGACGCATTATGATTTTGTGGTCCTTTGAAATGGAATTGGACTCGACAAAGCCCTTGTCAGAGGCAGATTTTGATTCAGTGATGGCAGTGTTGCCTGATTATCTTCCTGGTTTCTATGCTGGTAAGTTCGTCGTCGTATCTTACAACCCTGATCACGCGGCTCGGCAAGTGGGGTTCGATCAAGGGGTTCCTCATAGGTTCCCTCATCCGGAAAATTCTAGAATTGAAGACATTGTCGCTAGATTCAATCGTTACGTCCTCAAGGAGGCGACTCGTTTGTCTGATCGTGGGATCAATTTTTCGTTCAAGCAGCCTATCTCTGCGTGGCCTTTGGCGGTTACTGAAATGGCGCACCAGTATCACGACTTCTTACGGCGCCGAGCTTTGAACTTCCTTTTACGTGAGTCATCTCCTCCTTGTGACTTGACCGTTCAATATCTTCGGGAACTTCACGTCTCTGGCCGAATCAAACTTGATGATGTCGTAGCTTCTGAGCATCACCTAGTTCTAGCGAACAAAGGTCGCTCGGATCCTGTGGTGACCTCTTGGGCCCCGCCCGAGGGTCATGAGCCCGCGAAATCGAAAAAGGGGTCATTTTCTGATCGTAAGCCCCCACGGCTAAATGTGAAGCCGCCTGTTAGTCCTTTAGCACCCCAGGTATTTTTTATTTCCTTTGTCTTTTATTTTTGTTATTTACCACTTCGTTCCCCCTTTGTTTTATTTTGATGAGTTGGGTGGCGACAATTATTTCCCCAGGAGACTCCTCCTGCCAGTTGCCTAGGGTGGAAGCCCTCCTCTTATGTGATAGAGGAATAATTGAATATGCCCGAGTGTGACTGGACTGAAAGTAGTCTAAAGAAGAAATCCAGGCGGGAGGCGAACCAGTCGTATGCTCCGCGCCCCTGTTCCTCTGCTAGCATCGTGCCTTTGCAGCCTCATCAAAGCCATCGAAGGATCTCATCACAGCCTCTCGGAGACATGGGTGTCATCCCGACTCCTTCGTTCGTGGATCAGCTAAGGAGATTATAGGTTAGCCTCCCCCACAGGATCTGGTTGGGTGTCATCGCGCCTTCATATATCATCAGTTCATCCTCTTAGGTCTGAAACGGTACGTGGCAGGGGGAACCTCCAGTATCTCCTAGTGCCGTGATGAAATCAATGAGCCCTTCTGGGTACAGCCGGTCAGTTTTTGGTGGGTCCTCATCTCACGTGGCATTAACTGTTGATGATCCTGCATGTAGCTCCATATTTAATACGTGTCTTTGTTTTTGTTATTCCTCTCTTTTTGCCTTTCTCTCCTCTTTTCTTATAAATTTAAGTTATTTTGCGATGATTCTAAATTATTATTTGTCAGGCTCCACTAGTGGCTCTGAATCGTCTTCTAATTCCTCCGCGTCTCACCCTAAAGTCGCGGATACTCCGCTAGGATCGTCGGTTCCCAAGGTTGGTTTTCCCTTCCTTTTTTTTTCTTCTTCTTTTCCCCCTTTCCTTTTTTTGACATGATGTCGTTGGTATTAGGATATGGGTAAGAAGCGAACAGAAACCATGAAACCTGACATGGATGGTACCAGGCGCGTGGTCCCTAGCGGCGAGGGATCCTCTAGACGGACCAAAATGGATAGCGGCGGCTCGTCTAATCTTCCGGAGAAGCAGGCTGATACTCGTACGGCTGATATACCAACCACCCCTGTTGTAACAGAAGTTCCGAGGATGCGCGGTTTCGTTTCCCTTTGGTGGTGAGCGCTGTTGAGGCTGGAGTAGATCCTGCTACCCATACTCTTTTCCATGGCTTACGGGTGCCGACAGTTTTTGCTTCTGCCTACAGGGATATTTTTGAGCATGGTGGTGGTCATATGGCAAAAGAGAGCCTTTTGGTCGTTCCTTTTTTGTGTTATATGACTAGAAACCTCTTGGAGACCGCAGACCGCCTTACGCCCGTGGTGGATGATCCTATTGACGCGGAAACTCTACGCGGTTGGGAATTTGTTGTGCAATCTACGGTTAATGTTAAGTTCCCAATGCAGTGGTTGGGGGAGCTGCTGGAGAAGGTTAAGAGCCGGAATGACCCTTGTAGTCGTCTTACGAGTCAAATTTCTCAGCTGTAGGAGGAGTTGAAGAAGCGCTCAGCGAAAACTTCTAGCAAAAAGGAGGTGCTGGATTCATTGATTGCTGATGTTGGAGTGGCTACTGATGAGGTTTGCAGGCAGAGGCCACTGAGGCAACTGTTCGAGCTGAGCTTGAGGAGAAACGGCATGAGCTGGAGAGGCTTTAACTGGCTTAGAGCGCTTTGTCCCTGTGCTAGCTTTTCTTTTATTTCCCTTTGTTGGGCTTGCCCTTAAGGCACCGTGATTGTTGTTTGTTTGTTTTTATGTTGTGGGATATTCCGTGGTGTTTGATTGTCTTTCTGTCATTAGTATTTCATTATCTTTGACTAACTGCTTTGGTTGCTTATAATCGTACTTATTGGGTATGCCGATTGTCAGATGATAATACTCTTCCTTTCTTTTACAATTCCTTTCCTGTATAATATTATTTATTGGGTTGATTATAATCGTTGTCGACCGCACCTACTTCCCGTTTTTTTTTCTGCAAGGGTGTTGTCCGTGGTAGGCAGGGGTGATTATACGCCTGTTTTGTCGGCTAGACGCGTCCTATATCCCTGGGATCCGGGTGTGCTTTATCAGTCAATTATGAGCCTTTAGCATTTTTGAGAGCTGCTTCCAAGTTTGGTCGTTACTCATGCGCCTTTAGCATATCCACGACCTTTATTCTATTGGTCAATCAATCGCCTTCTGTGGGACGGGCGAGGATAAGGTGTACCTACGCCCTTATTTTAGTCCAAAAGGGTGTTGGGTTGAGTAGGTGTTTGGGAAAACGTACGAGCGCTTTCGGTTTCTCTTGGTTCCTTTGTAAAGCGTCGGTCGAGTAGGCGCCTTTGGCGTTCCCGAGGCCGATGTGGGCTTATTAGTCGACCAGGCGCCCTTGGCTTCTTTGAGATTACTCATGGATGTCAGTCCATCAGGCGCCTGTGACTTTCCAGAGACTTTTTTATAAATTTTTCAGTCGATCAGGCGCCTTCGGCTATCCTGAGAACTTTTGGCGGTCGACCGGACGCCTTTGGCATTCCTGATACCTTTTGTGAATTTGCCAATCAATCAGGCGCCTTTGGATTTCCTGAGACCTATTGTTAACCGGGCGCCTTCGTAATTTCCGGGACCTTTAGTGAATTTGTCAGTCAATCGGGTGCCTTTGGCTTTCCTGGGACCTTTTGTCAGTCAACCGGGCGTCTTTGGCATTCCCAGGACCTTTTGTGAATTTGTCAGTCAATCGGGCGCCTTTGGATTTCCTGAGACCTTTTGTCAGTCAATCGGGCGCCTTTGGCATTCCCAGGACCTGTTGTGAATTTGTCAGTCAATCAGGCGCCTTTGTCTTTCCCGAGACCTTTTGTCAGTCAACCGGACGCCTTTGGCGTTTCTGGGAACTTTTGTGAATTTTTCAATCAGGCGCCTTTGGCTTTCCCGAGACCTTTTCTCAGTAAACCGGACGCCTTTGGCGTTCCCGGGACCTTTTGTGAATTTATCAGTCAATCGTGCGTCTTTTGTCTTTCTCGAGACCTTTTGCTAGTCGACCAGGCGCCTTTGGCATTCCCAGGACCTTTTGTGAATTTGTAAGTCAACCAGGTGCCTTTGGCTTTCCTGATACCTTTTTCCAGTCGACCGGGCGCCTTTGGCATTCCCAGGACCTTTTGAAAAAGTGGGGGTCTAACAACCACACCCAATATTTCGCTTAGCAATCTGTATGTACAAATTCCAATATACTTTTATGAGAATAAACTAGACAGTTAGACTCAATCAATAGAAAAGTATATCAAAGAGTTTTTATATCTCTATCTCTCTATTTGATCTTTACTCAAGCAAATAGAAATCTGCGAGTCTTTATCAAATACAAGAGAGATAATTTGGATGGTACCAAAGACCAATATCCAAGTGTCAATCAATTTAAATCAACAACCAAAAGGTCGGATATTCTAATTGATTGAACAACGCATAACCTGTGATTTTCAATTATATAACAAAATATAATACGGAATAGAAATAACACAGATACCAGAATTTCAATTAGCCATATGAGCATTTCATATCAACCATGTTCTTCTTCACCATAACTAGTTCAAATGACTTCAAATGAACTAGTTATAGAGTTGTTCAATTGCAAGGAAATATTATGTACTACACAAGACACAATTGAAGCAAAGATGATTTGATTCACTTGAATCGGTTCATGAAATTTTATATCCACGGTTTGCAAACTGCATTCCTTAGTCTTTTTAAGTTTAAGTTCTGAAATCATCTTCAGATATATAACCTTCTCAATTTCGCAGACTAGGTTCGCGGACTTAAGTTACCGAGCAGAGTTTACAAACTCCAGCAGAAATCCTCGGGTATGAGAACTTCGCCGGTTTGCGAACTGGGTTCGCGGACTTAGCTTCACGTAAGTAGTTTGTCAACTCCAGCAGAAATTCTCGGGTTTGAGAACTTCGGCAGTTCGCGGACTGAGTTTGCGGACTTGGCTCGCGTCATTCTTCCGGTTCTCTTGATCAACAAAGTTCGCAAACTTTGGTTCAAGGAATAGGACTTATACATAAATGTGTTTCCACAAAAATGCTTATGTCCACCATTGGTTATGTAATCTAAACTCTCATTTCAATCATCGAAACGTTCTTAGAGGACGTTATATAGTTGTTACACCATTTCTCGTCAAATCAATTTTCAAGATGATTGAAACATATCATGACTTTGGTCACATGGTAAAGATAAACTTGATCGAAGCGAAAATCTTACCAACACATATTTCGAGATATAGATAGGCGAGGTATACTCGGCTCGAAATACCAAATGTGTATAATCCAAGTCTATATATATAGCATACGACTTCTTGTAGTGACAAAACATATCATGACCGAGAAATGCTCTAACAATCTCGCCCTTTGTCAATTTTAGTGACAAAACTATCAATACATATGGAATACAAAAAAGATAAAGAAACTTTAGTTACTCCTATTCCACATGTCTAATCTACAACATTCCTCGAAATCTTTGACATTTCCAAGTACTCCAATGATCCCAAAGGTTGTAAGTTTAGCATCACCGTTGTTGAATATCCGTAGCAATAACAATGAGAAAACATAGTTCTCGGTCATTATTATACAGTGTCATAGTATTATTACACAGCGTCAAAGTTCAATTGTATCATAACTTCAACAATAATACTATGGTGATATGTATCACTTCCCTTTAGTCAATACTCCATATCACATGGAAACCACTCCCTCTTACATAATGATCCGAAAACCATATGTATTTTTAGTATGAACTACATATTAATTCTCCCCCTTTTTTTCAATAAAATTGGCAAAGGTACAAGAACCGTATCATAATGAAATTTCCGAGAGAGACATTTCATGACAAAAAGATAAAATACATACCAACTAATTTAGATGCAATCATAAAGCCGAAGCTAAATGCATTCATCAAGGAGTTTAAGAATACAAGATAACCCCTCTAAAATTCCACAGCCGCACACCCCTAAAGATATGACCATTAAGCACAAGTTCAAAAGAACTCTCCCCCATTTGATGTCATTCCCGAAGGAACAACAAGAGCGGCCTTAATTTCGAAAGAAAAGAAGGATTTTTATTGGACACAAAAAATCATGAGAATGATTTCCTATATCCAAAAACTCAATCAAATTAATCACAAGCAAACTCATGATTAATTTAATCGGAATACGCAATCAAATCAAACACAAAAAGTGATCAATTCAATTGATTATGCTCAACATAAGAGAACTTATGGAGACACGAAAATACTCAACTAGATTAATTAAAAGAGAACCCATAATTAATCTAATTGGAATACACAACCAAACTAATCACAAAAGTAATCAATTTAATTTTCATTTGTTTTTCTCGACATAAGAAAACTTACGGAGAAATAAATAAATAACCAAACAAGATGATTAATTTAGTTCAATATGCTCGACATAAAATATCTCATGGAACAACAACTAAGCTAGAAATAATCAACTTGGTTGTATAGTGCTCAACATAAGATACATTACGGAGCCTCACAGTAATACATAAAATATGGATCAGGGATGATCAATACTGCGGAATACACAAGGATTCATTCTATTTTTCCATCACTATTTTCATAACGATATTTAATAGACATAATCCATGAAAACAAAATATCTTAACCTATCTTCCATCAAATATTTGACAATATAGGCTTAACTTTTGTATTTTTCAAAAGTCCATTCATTCTTTTATTAATACGTGAATACTGATCACGAGCGACTTTACTTTTGACAAAGTATGGGACAAACATAGTTCACGTTCGTAAACCCTAATATCCCATAAAAAATTGCAATACAGAAAATCAACAAGATTAATACTTCAAAAATCATCTCCCAAAAAGTTTTAGAATTTAAACAAATAAACCTAAAAACATGAAGATGAAAATAATGGACATAGCTATGTGTAATCACAATAATTGCTATTCCAAACTCTAGTAATCCTTCTCAAAAGCAAGAATAAATTCTCACAAGAAGTTTCCTAGGCATCAAGACAAACTCGTAATGCACATATAAGATGATTTGTCCTTAAAGAATAGAATCAATCTTTTTCGCCCGGATTTATACCAAGAATAGCTACCAAATGCGTATAAAAGGATTTTCAAAGAAGAACATACAAAGTCATTAACGACCATGCACCATAGTTCACATAAAATGATTGTGAACGTTCAAGAATCCCATAGTAATGCGTACTACTGCCCATTCTTGGACTTCCTTATTTGTGATTCACCAACAACATTCTTGTAAAAGCTACAAATGAGCTTAGAAGAGTATTACTCTATGAATCCAAGTTCCCAAGTCCAAGAGAAGTGGAACAAGTACAACGAAACGGAGCAAAACGCTTAAAAACAATAGACAGGACAAATACCAATCTTAACTCATCCAAATTCAATAATTGTCACCTCCCATTTTGAATATAATTCAAAGAGGGAGAGACTGCAAAAAGAATGAGGTCATTTCGAGTTCGGACGAAGAAGACACGGCCAAAACAAGTTTACCGAATATCAACGTCAAGTATGCATACGGGTTTGCAAACGAATTTTCGTATCCTGGAGCAGTATGCAGATGGGGTTTGAGAACTTAAGCCCCTGGATTTTGGTTTTAAATGATGTTTTGCATGCTTGGTATGTGTACCATGAAGTCCAAACATCCCGAACTAATGTTTTCAAACCTAAACATTTAAGAACCTTAAACACATATCAAATTCGGTAGAAATGAACGATAATCAAGGTACATGGATCATTATAAGTACTCAAACAAGTAATAAAAACATAAAACTTGCTCAAGTTTATAGACATACCTTTTTAGAAAAGTCCAGTTGAATTCTACAGCCTTACCGAATATAATCTGTGCGCCCCAGTTGTTTTGCTTCCCTCACCGTATACATAGCAGGGAATTTCATAGTGAGGATGCACTTTCAACACAAAAAAGTTGTGTTGAGGTGAACAATGTCTTGCTCACCATGGCACAAACAAAGAGTTTCTTTCCAAAAACTCTTAAATCTTGTAGTGTTGAGAAACACCCAAGGAACTGTTTTTATAAGTCTATCAAAGAACTTCAAGAGAACCCAAAAAGATTTGTGTTTTTGATTTCTTGTTTTCTAACTTATAAAAAACAGTTTCTGCAGATAGCTTTTAGTACTGCGAAGGGAAACTCTTTTGTTAAAAAGAAACGTCCTAGATTCTTCATAAAAGAAGACAATACTACTATCTTGATAGGAAGTATCAGGAATTGAGCAACGAATCAGTTCATGCTTTGAGGTGATACACTCAGATGACTGAGATTTAAACTCCTCTTGTAATTTGTTTAGTTTATCACAACTGATTGGATTATGCAGAGGAGGAGTGTTGCTCTCACTGATTAGTAAATCAATATCATCCTCAACATGAATATTATTCATCATAACTTGATTTAGCCTGTCAAGAGATTCTTGCTCTTTCTGGAGGTATAACTCAACATCAAGAGATAAGCTCTCAAGCTTCTTTTCAAGCCCAGAAAACACTTCAAGGGATTTTAAACCTGGTGGAGGTTTAGATATAATTTCTTCTACAGATTTTATTAAATCAGTCATGGAAGAGAATTCTGAATCCCTGGATCTGGTGGTGCATTTATTGAGATAGCACTAATGTCCATAGAATCAGATCGCTACAAACACAGACTTGTAAGGTCTTGAACGTGTTTGCCTGCTCTGATACCAATTGAAAAAGTGGGGGTCAAACAACCACACCCAATATTTCTCTTAGCAATCTGTATGGACAAACTCCAATATACTTTTATGAGAATCAACTAGACAGTTAGACTCAATCAATAGGAAAGTATATCAAAGAGTTTTTATATCTCTATCTTTCGATTTGATCTTTACTCAAGCAAATAGAAATCTGCGAGTATTTATCAAATACAAGAGAGATAATTTGGATGGTACCAAAGACCAATATCCAAGTGTCAATCAATTTAAATCAATAACCAAAAGGTCGGATATTCTAATTGATTGAACAACGCATAACCTGTGATTTTCAATTATATAACAAAATATAATGCGGAATAGAAATAACACAGATACCAGAATTTTGTTAACGAGGAAACCACAAATGCAGAAGAACCTCGGGACCTAGTCCAGATTGAACACACACTGTATTAAGCCGCTACAGACACTAGCTTACTCCAAGCTAACTTCAGACTGGAATGTAGTTGAACCCCAATCAATCTCCCACTGATCCAAGGTACAGTTATGATCCTACGCCTATGATCCCAGCAGGATACTGTGTACTTGATTCCCTTAGCTGATCTCACCCACAACTAAGAGTTGCTACGACCCAAAGTCGCAGGCTTTAACAATAAACAAATATGTCTCACACAGACAAATCTATCAAGGATCAATCTGTCTCCCACAGATAAAACCTAAAGGTTTTGTTCCGTCTTTTGATAATAATCAAGGTGAACAGGAACCAATTGATATTCCGGTCTTATATTCCCGTAGAACAACCTAGAGTTATCAATCACCTCACAACAATCTTAATCGTATGGTAGCGAAACAAAATGTTGCGGAGTCACAAACAATGAGACGGAGATGTTTGTGATTACTTTTTATGTCTTGCCTATCGGATATATCAATACCAAGCCAATCAATTTGATTGTACTCGTACGATAGAAGATGCAAGATCAGATCACACAACTATGATAAAAGTAGTATCGGTCTGGATTCACAATCTCAATGAAGTATTTAAATCGTTAACCTGGTTTTAGAAGAAGAAAACCAAAGGTTAAAGGAGAATCGACTCTAGCACGTAAACTTGTATCAGACGTAAGGTGTGGGGATTAGTTTTTCACAATACTAGATGTCTCATTTATATAGTCTTTCAAATCAAGGTTTGCAATCAATGTTAACTTAGTAACAAAGCATTCAATATTCACCGTAAGATGAAAACCTGATTTAGATTCAAGCTAATATTTCTCAACCGTTAGATCGAAAACTTAGCTTGTTACACACTTGACAATGCACACTTCTAGGTTTGTTAACCGTACCCAAACGTATGCACTTGTTGGTTAAACAATAGTTAACCAAAAGGTTAGCCATATGAGCATTTCATATCAACCATGTTCTTCTTCACCATAACTAGTTCAAATTACTTCAAATGAACTAGTTAGAGAGTTGTTCAATTGCAAGGAAATCTTATGTACTACACAAGACACAATTGAAGCAAAAATGATTTGATTCACTTGAATCGGTTCATGAACTTTTATAGCTACGGTTTTCAAACTACATTCCTTAGTCTTTTTAAGTTTAAGTTCAGAAATCATCTTCAGATATATAACCTTCTCAAGTTCGCAGACTAGGTTCGCGGACTTAAGTTACCGGGTAGAGTTTACAAACTCAAGCAGAAATTCTCGGGTATGAGAACTTCACCGGTTCGCGGACTGGGTTTGCGGAATGAGTTCGCGGACTTAGTTTCACGCAAGTAGTTTGTCAACTCCAGCAGAAATTCTCGGGTTTTAGAACTTCGGCAGTTCGCGGACTTGGCTCACGCCATTCTTCCGGTTCTCTTGATCAACAAAGTTCGCAAAGTTTGGTTCAAGGAATAAGACTTATACATAAATGTGTTTCCACAACAATGCTTATGTCCACCGTTGGTTATGTAATCTAAACTCTCATTTAAATCATTCAAACATTCTTAGAGGATGTTATATCATTGTTACACCATTTCTCGTCAAAGCAATTTTCAAGATGATTGAAACATATCATGACTTTCGTCACATGGTAAAGATAAACTTGATCGAAGCGAAAATCTTACCAACACATATTTCGAGATATAGATAGGCGAGGTATACTCGGCTCCAAATACCAAATCTGTATAATCCAAGTATATATATATATAGCATACGACTTCTTGTCTCAAAGAGTATGAGATAGAGTAGATAGACTTTTGAGTGATAGATAAGTTCAAGTCTTCACATACCTTTTTGTCGAGAAGTTCCACCGGTTCCTTGAGTAGTTATTCTACTTGTATGATGAATCACCATGAAGTCCTTGATCTCAACTACACTTTTCTATCCTAGTCCGAGACTTAGATATAATAGACTAGAAATCAAGACTTATAGTTTTGATCACTAACATTGACAAACATGCTTGAGATAGCAACGCATGCGAGTTCGACCGAGCAATGCTCTAACACCTTTTGATATACTTATCTGTCAAACATGAGCGAAAAATTTTCTTACAAAACGAAAGTGTTTACAACTTGCGGGCCTATACTCCACATTCTCTCTCTCTCTTTTTTGGGTTAGTGGCGAGGAAACGGGTCATGTGCAATCGTCTGTCTTGTCGTCTCTAGTTCCCCAGCTTCCCACTTGCGTTCAAATATGCTCCGAATGGAAAAGCATTCCTCCGTTGGGTGCCCATCCTTCGGTGGTAGTAGCAGTATCTGGGCATTTTTATCCATTTTGTTGATATCCACCGTGGTCGGTGATCGCTGTCGTATGCGTCAAAAATAATTTAACTTTCTCACTCTACTAAATATAAATGAAGTATGTGGTAAGAAAGAGTTCGTTCTCACAGAGAGGTCTTAGGTTGTCAAATTGTTTTGGTTTCCTACATAAAACAATGGGGGGATTTTTTTGATTTTTGTAAAGTAAAAATAAAATAAAAGCAAATAAAGAAATAAACAAGCAAATCAAATAGAAGAGATATTGGTTAAGGATTCATCTTCATTCACAGACATGTTTTTTTTATAATAACTGGAAATGATATTTTAATCTCAACTTTTTATCAAAGGCCCTAGGATACCTTGATCGCAAGTATATCCCGCAAATCTCCTATTATCATCAACAAACACATTAAAAGATGCGAATATGAATTCTATCTTAGAGAACAACCTAACGTGTAAAAGAACTAATCAAGTTTAATTCCCTAGATGCATTAAGTTCTATGAAATCAGGCCACTCAAAGCAATCGAACGTGTAAAAGCACTAATCTGATTTAACAAAGGTTATGATTCACATGTGACTACTAGGATGTATCACTACAAGCAATATTCACAATTATGCTACTTGTAATCAGGAAATTATGACTTTTGCGTATAACAAATCCTAATCTAGCAATATAGATGAAAACAAACTCAACCAATTCGCGACTCGATCAAACTAGCATTCAAATCATTTAACGATATGAATGGTGAATCATAATCGACAACATGGAGACAAAACTAGTTCATTGCATAAAACCCATATTTGGAAATCCAACTTATTCCTTAAACCAATAATAAAACTAGGTATTCATAGCATAGGAGTTCATAACAAGAAGGAAGATAGAACCTATTATGTTTCTAAACCCTAGAACAAAAGTAGAAGCCAAGATCAAAGATCCCCCCGCGGGTGTTTTCCGCTTCCTTTTATAGCTCACGAACTTCCAAAACAAACCCACATTCCTAACTTTCCAGATTTCCGTATCAGGCCAAGCCCAATTAAAACAAGTCCAACTCTCTTATGCTTGTCAGTTTCACAGAACTGACAGGCCAACTTAGCCTCAGCTACCAGCCTATCACCCCATACTTCCGCCAATAGTCTGCTCCTTACCTGCCAATTTATACCCATACATTCATTCATCCAAATCCAGTACAACAACATACACTTAAGTTCAACCTGTTATCTCTTTCTCCATCTCAGTTTCCATTCAAACAACACACAACACATTTAGCTCTTGACTGCAATCCTTGATCAGCTCAAAACCTCAGCAACAATATCACTTTAAAGTTTTCATACACAACACGAACCACTGTGATTCTTCCATTCATTACAGTTCCCTGCTCAGCTCACAACCAACCTGGAGCAGCAACACTTGTAACTGCACTTCATTCCTGCAGTTCTAGTTTATATATCCATTCAAGCCACAGTTTCATTGTAATCAGCTTTAACAGCTCCATCTCCTTTCCGAATTTCAATGCCACCAGAACTTCAAAACCCATCAACACTTCTCTGTCGCTGGATCTCCTTCTCAGCTCCTCCATCCTTGAGCTAAACCTCAACTTCAACCATTTGCAGCTTCATAACAACCCCACAGCATAGCAGTACTAGCTCCAGTTACTCCATCCATCACCCTGTAATCTCTGGAAGCAGCATCAGTGCATTACAACCACCAGTTGCAGCTCAGCTGCCACTTCATATTCAGAACCTGAAGTACAACCTGCAATTGCTTCAACTCCAGCTGCACTATCCACCAGGCCCTATTCTCTGCATACCCAGTCAAGAAAATAGCAGCTCCTGTATTTGTTGTTACAAAACCACCATACTGCTAATCACCAACTTGAACTGCAGATGTAAACATCTCAATTGCACTTACTCTAATGCCAGCAGTAATAACTTCTTTCTTGTTCACTGCAACTGATTCTGCCACAGAACTTCGATCTCTCCATTGATGCTTCAATGTTCTTCCTGGGATTCATACAGCTTCAAATTCTATGGCCATCTCAGAAACACCACAAATCCATCTCCATTTGAATCAGATTTCAATTCCATAAACAACCCCATCTGTATTTCATTATTTGCTTCATATGTAGCCAAACCCTTCAATTCATCTTCTCTCGACATCAAATCTGTTGTTCAAACCTCATCTGATCCATCCACCATAGACCCATCTTCTGAACAGCAACAATCATCAATATCATATTCGGATTTAGTTCTTCTTCTCTTTCTTAAATTCAAATCCCATTAAACCACCAGTTCCCATCTGAGCAGCCACCAATCAACGGAAGTACATCATCTTCACTGATTTCGACCTGAAATTCATCTACAAAACCCATCTCCTTTACGGCTTCAGATCCATCTTCTCTCGACTGCAGTTACTCATGAATTTTTCCATTTCTCTAACTCTCAGACAACACTCAGCCGCGCCTCCTCTGAATTCAATATGAAAATGATTGAGAAATTATTGTGTCAGTTTTCTCAGGGTTTTGGTAGTAACCAGAATAGCTACAACGACCCAGATTGAGGTAGATAATGGGTACCCAGCTGTGGTTTTTAAAGGCTAATCAGCTCAAACATGGCTTGTCGGTCCCAGAAAACTGACAGCCTAATTTTCAGTTCAACTGTCAATTCTAGGTGACTGACAGTTTAATTTCCTGCATAACTCCTCTTGCACGACCTTGCCTTCTCCAAGTACCGCATGTGAATTGACCTTTTTGCTCTTTACGCTCCAAATAGATGTTTTCACCTTCTTTTGCTCTGAATGACTCCAAAGTACTTAAATAACTCAAAAGCACACATAAGATACATAATTTACATGAAACTAGCAAAGAAAGCATAAATAATATATATTAATTAAGGTGTTTACAACACCTATCGAATTCCCCCACACTTAGGGCGAGTTTGGAAACCAGGATATCCCAACCTAGGTTGGGTTATCCGTGAAAAACGGTAATTTTATGTTTGTTCCGTACATATTCCAAGCTGGGATTGGGATATCAAAACCTCCCGTGATTTTTGAACACCAAAAAAACAGGTTTACTGTATTCTCCCATAAACTCGTTCTCCCAGTTTCCTAGCCAAGAATAGTGCAACTAAAACCCATTATCGCTACTGCTAAAACCACGAAAGGGTTTTAAATACTCTCATCTCATCTGCGTAGTACTATATGCAAGCTTCATACACCTTGTTCATATATATCCAAGGTATCAAACAAAAATTATTGACTAAACTCCTTTTGATTAATCAAACTCTTTTTGATTTACGAATTTAATTAAACTTTTTTTGGTTGTTTACAGAGATTCTTCTTATTCCTCCATCGCACCAGGTAATCTATCTCTCTGTTGAAAATCCTTTTTCTATTTCCTGAAAACAAAACTGGGTTTGTTAAGAATGTCGAGCTAATTTTTGGTCGAAATATGTTCCTTTGTTAATATCAATTCTATATTTAAATATGTTCCTTTGTTAATGGACTCAAATGACACACCACAATTGTTTGATAAATTTCCTTAATGGGAAGTTTCTATTTTTCTATCATAAATGATTATGTATCTTAGTTTTAGTTTTTGTTGTCCATGTTCATCAATATCTTAAAGAATGTTAGTTAGGAAAAAGAGTTCATAGTATGTTAATATAGTATACAGAAGTGAAGAATGGTCAAATGATACAAGTTAGTATCCTTTAGATCACCAGTAGATATGGAGAATGAAAATCTGTTTATCCTTTCCTAGTAAATGAATTGTGTTCTTTTTTTAATGGGTACCAAGTAAATATTGTGAGATATTCAAATATATATTGCAGCTAGTTACATTTTAGATTAAAGATTTTTTGTACATTGAGTGTTACTGTAAACAATCGTCCTTTAGATTATAATTTCAGTTCATGCACTAGTACATCATTACAAAAGAGTGGTCTTGTCCTTTAGATTACATTTTAGTGGATTTGTCGATATTTAAAATTTCGATGCTGGTTTATATACTGGACATTAAACTCTGGAGTTTGAAACAAACATCATTTATGTTAACCTACAACTGGATAGCGTGTCAAACAAACACAATTTGAGTTAACTCAGGATAGAATATAATTTCAGACAAACATCACTTAAACTGACCAGTGTTAAGGTTATCATAAATTAAATCAGGATAACCTATCCTAGGATATGTTATCCCATTTCCAGGTTCCCAAACTGACCCTTAGACTTTGCTCGTCATCGAGCAAATCAAACAAAATAATTCTAAAACATACATACAATTCCGTGTCGTCGAGGCTACGGTCACATTTAGAACGTATAACAAGCCTTTAAATCCTTAGGTGTCCCTAATGGACGAGTTATAGTCTCGTGAGGGCATACTAGAGATGTACCCACAAAACCTATTTTCCAACTTACAAGTTACACATATATGAACACAATCTCATCCTTAAAAGTTGAGAGAGAAATAACCATCCCTTATCGAAAGAAATTCGGTTCGGAGTGATCGAAAGTCTCGACTCTGCCTCACAAGAAACGGTTTTATGAAGTTGCTCTCAATAATAAACAACTTTTTATGGGTCACACATGTGTCCAGGTAGGAATGAAGAGAGAATCATGTGACACGTTGAGTAGTAGGAAGGACAAATCCTTCGAGTTGTTTTGAAAACCCACATCTTTTATTCAATTTGAAAACCCTTTTTTTCTGACGATCTCTAAGAAAGGAAATCACCACTTAACGAAGGTGGGAATTTGCTTACTTACCTCGTTATCCGTTTGACATGCAGTTAGCACCACTCTCACGGCATCCACATAAACGTCTTCGGTCTTCAATCCTTGTCTTCATCTTCGTCTTCGGTCTTCAACTCTTGATGATGAAATCTTGAACTTCGTAGACTCTTGACAATGTAATTCTTTCCTCTAATTCCTTGTTGCTTGAAACTTCATTATGGATATTTCTTCTTCCATTGGCTTTATTGAAGGTTTTACATATTTCTCATCACTAGTTTTCTTAAATCCCATCCAAACCGTATAAACCAATTTTTATTTAACTTTATCTAGATAGGGTAAACAAAACTCACCATCTTCTTCTCTCTCTAAATCGTCTCTCAAAAAAAAAAAAAAAAAAAAGATCTAATCCTAAATCGTTTGTTCCAAAAGAAAAGGAGAAAGAAGCTAATCTGAGATTAATAATCTACCACTACCAACCTATGTTATTCGTGTTAGCATCTCCGCCCAACCACCTATATATAGTACCATTACTGTCATTGAATTGCTAATTATCTTTTTCAATTGGACTTTTAATTTTCTATTGATGCGACCAAATGCCAGTGAACCAAATTGATCTACCAAGGAATCATAATATTTATTGATTTAATTTTTCAATTATATTTATGATTATATCCAATCATCCTCCAACAGACCCCAGATTTGACAATTTTATACTAATAGGTTGTTTTGCTTTAAAAATCTTTGTGTACGGAAATTATAATTAGTCAATTTGATCATCAAACTAGATTAAGATGGTGATTTGTGGCTCAATTTTCGGACGTAATTTGTTTTGGACGGTGATAAAAGTTTATCCTAAATTTCTAATTATGGACTGAGTTTTGTTTACCCAATCTAAGAAGAGGTTATACAAAATATGATTTGTATAGTTGGGGATGGGATTTAGGGAAAGTAGCGATGGGAAATAGGTAAAACCTTATTGAAAGAATACAAAACTAAAAATGAACTAAACAAACCAAAATGCAATAGATATTTTTTTTTCTTTTTTTTCTTTTATAAGATGCAAGATAAATAAATTAAATACAAAATGAAAACAAACAAAACAAAATAATAAAACTAATAATGTACCTAACAAAATTTCTCTTGTCTCTCTTTTTTTTCTTCTTCTTTTTCTTTTTCATTTTTTCTTCATCATTTTTTTTTTTGAGACGAGAGAAAAAATAAAATACAAATTAACAAATAAGATAAAATAAAAATGCAAGTACAAAGGCCATGGTGTAAGTACTTTACCGCTCAATTCTTCACAACTTGTATGTCTCGATATCATAAACTTCTTGATAATCTTCGCTCTTGTACAAAAGTCTTCAACTTGTAAAAATTTTGCTCTTTGTCTTGTTGCTATACTTAAATCTGAAATCTACTCATTTCTGTACAGTTGCTTGTAAACCTTGAACGTCTTCAAATTTCCTTCGAATTTGTGGTGCTCTTCTTGTTGATGATGATGGTGTTTCTATGGACCTATTGGTGTAGAGAGAGATAAAGTGGATGGTGCTAACTGCGAACAAGATTACAAGTGATATGTAAGTTAGCAATTCGATGTCACCATCATGATTGATAAAATAGCACTCAAGAGATCAAAGTAGTGCTTCTATTGGTGGGAGGTTGGGTAGCTCATCATTCTACCCGGAGTTAACGTACGGTGACAAAAACTCTAAAAGCACATATTTAAACACGTACAAAGAATTGAAGGTCGGTACCTCACATTATGCAACATGGGTAGTCTCCATTATATGGGACCAAAACTCTAGTACCGAATTCATTCTAAACCTCATTTTCCACTGGCATGGTTAAATCCAACTTTAACTCCCATACAAGTAAGAAACCCGATCACGTTCTCTGTCATCTCTAAGTTCAGTCACTCTTATGAGAATCTCGATGTAATTTTAGCGACATGTATACTATGTGACTCTAAACTAACTACAAGTTGGAGTTTTTCATGCACTAATTTACACAAAAGTTGAAAAATTTACAATGCAAACGCTTAGCCACTCCCCCACACTTAAACTTTACATTGTCCTCAATGTGATTTGAATCATCCAAAGAAAGTCGAGGTGGGAAATACTACATGATAATGTGACAAGAAATCAGATTTGGCTCATTGTTTGTAATGACACAGACACCATAATTTTGTTAACGGGGAAACCGCAAATGCAGAAAAACCCCGGGACCTAGTCCAGATTGAACACACACTGTATTAAGCCGCTACAGACACTAGCCTACTACAAACTAACTTCAATTTGGACTGTAGTTGAACTCCAACCAATCTTACACTGATCCAATGTACAGTTATGCTCCTACATCTCTGATCCCAGCAGGATGCTACGCACTTGATTCCCTTAGTTGATATCACCCACAACAAAGAGTTGCTACGACCTAAACTCGAAGACTTTAATAAACAAATCTGTCTCACACAGAAAAGTCTATAGAATTGAATAAATCTGTCTTCCACAGAATACGTGAGAGTTTTTGTTCCGTCTTTTGATAAATCAAGGTGAACAAGAACCAATTGATAACCCGAACTTATATTCCCGAAGAACAGCCTAGTATTATCAATCACCTCACAGTAATCTAATCGACGCGGCGAAAGAAGATATTGTGGAATCACAAACGATGAGACGAAGATGTTTGTCACTACTTTTATATCTTGCATATCGGAGATATCAATCTCAAGCCAATCCTTACGATTATACTCGTGCGATAGAATATGCAAGATCAGATCACACAACTACGAGAAAGTAGTATCGGTCTGGCTTCACAATCCCAATGAAGTTTTTAAGTCGTTAACCTGGTTTAGAAGAAGAAACCTAAGTTTAAAGGAGAATCGACTCTAGCTTACACAACTAGTATCACACGTAAGGTGTGGGGATTAGGTTTTCCAGTTGCTAGAGTTATCCCTTATATAGTCTTTCAAATCAGGGTTTGCAATCAATGTTAGCTTGGTAACAAAACATTCAATATTCACCGTTAGATGAAAACCTGATTAGATTCAAGCTAATATCTTTCAACTGTTAGATCGAAAACTTAGCTTGTTACACACAAATGTAATGCACGTTTCTAAGTTTGTATAACCGTACCCAAACATGTACATTTATTGGTTCAACAATAGTTAACCAAATGGTTAGCCATATGAGCATTTTCATATCAACCATATTCTTCTTCACCATAACTAGTTTAAGTGACTCAAATGAACTAGTTAGAGAGTTGTTCAATTGCAAGGAAATCTTATGTAATTACACAAGACACAATCAAAGCAAAAACGATTTGATTCACTCGAATCGATTTATGAACTTTATAGTCACGGTTTATAATTAGCATTCCTTAGTTTATATAAACATGAATTCACAAACAATCGTCTTTAGATATAACCTAACTCAAGTTCGCGGAAGGATTTTTCAAACTCCAGCAGGTTTTCTCGGGTCGAGAACTTCCGCCAGTTCGGAACTGGGTTCGCGGACTTAGTTCACGGCTCTTGTTCCGGTTCTCTTGATCAACAAAGTTCACAAACTTCGGTTCAAAGAATAAGGACTTATACATATATGTGATTCCACAACAATGCTTATATCCATCATTGGTTATATAATCTAAACTCTCATTTCAATCATTGAAACATTCTCAGAGGACGTTACATAGTTGTTATTCACAAACCATTTTTCGTCAGAGCAATTTTCAAAGTGATTGAAACATGAATTTCGTCACTAGGTAAAGACTAATTTGGTTAAAGCGAAAGCTTACCAACACATATTTCGATAAATAGATAGGCGAGATAAACTCGGCTCGAAATACCAAATGTGTATAATCAAAGTCTATATAGCAAAACGACTTTTGTCTCAAGATAGCAGATAGAGTAGATAGACTTTTGAGTGATAGATAAGTTCAAGTCTCCATATACCTTTTTGTCGATGAAGTTCCACCAGTTCCTTGAGTAGTTCTTCGTCTTGTATGATGATCCGCCATGGAGTTCTTGATCTCAACTACACTTTCTATCCTAGTACGAGACTTAGCTATAGTAGACTAGAAATCAAGACTTATAGTTTTGATCACTAACATTGACAAACATGCTTGAGATAGGAACGCATGTGAGTTCGACCGATCAATGCTCTAACAATCTCCCCCTTTGTCAATTTTAGTTACAAAACTATCAATAAATATGGAATACAAAAAGGACAAAGAAACTTAAGTAGCTCCTATTCCACATGTCTAATCTTCAACATTACTCGAAATCTTCGTCACTTCCAAGTACTCCAATGATACCAAAGGTTGTAAGTTCATTATCATCGTTGTTGAAAATTCGTAGTTATAACAATGAGAAAACATAATTCTCGATCATTGTTATATGGTGTCATAGTATCATTATACAACATCAAAGTTCAATTGTATCACAACTTTGTCAACAATACTATGGTGATATGTATTACTCTCCCTTAGTCAATACTCCATCTCACATGGAAACCACTCCCTATTACATAAAGATCCAAAAACCATATGTATTTGTAGTGTGAACTACATATTAATTCTCCCCTTTTTTGTCAATAAAATTGGCAAAGGTACAAGAACGGGATCCTAATGAAATTTCCGAAAGAGATGTTTCATGACAAAAAGTAAGCATATATCATCTTGTTTAGATGCAATCATAAAGCTGAAGCTAAACGCAGTCATCAAGGAGTTTAAAGATACAAGATAACCCATATAATATTCCACAACTGCACTCCTCACAAAGATTTGGCAATTAAGCACAAGTTCAATTAAGAACTCTCCCCCATAAAATGTCATCCCCGAAAGAACAACAAGAGCGACCTTAATTTCAAAAGAAAAGAAGGATTTCTTTGGACATAACAAATCACATACGAATATGAATTTGAATCAAAAAATACACAATTAAATTAACCAAAAGGGAACCTATGATTAATTTAATCGGAATTGCTCAACATAAGTAAACTTGTGGAGTCTCAAAAATACTCAATAAGGTTAATCACAAGAGAACCCATAATTAATCTAATCGGAATACGCAACCAAATTAACCACAAAAAGCAATCAATTTAATTGGTCATGCTCGACATAAAGTATCTTACGGAGCAACAACTAAGCTAATCATAAGAAAATAATCAACTCAGTCGATAGTGCTCAACATAAGTCACCTTATGGAACAACACAGTATATACACAAAAATTGTGGATCGGAGATCGACCTAATACCGTGGAATAAGCAAGGACTCATTATATTTTCCATCACTATTCGCACAATGACATACAATAGATATAATCCTTGTAAACAAAAGATTTTAACCTATCTTCCATCAATAATTGACATAATAGGCTTAACTTTTGTATTTGTCAAAAGTTCATTCCTTGTTTTATCAACACATGCATATCGACATATAAAGGACTTAACTTTCGACAATGTGTGGGACAATCACAGTTCACGGACGCAAACACACATATCCCATAACAAATTGCAATATATAAAACCATAAAGATTAATACTGCAAAAATCACCTTCCAAACAATTTTGGGATTTAAACCAATTAATCTAAAAGCATGAAGATGAAAACGTTGGACATAGCTATGTGTAAACACAATAATTGCTATTCCAAACTCTAGTTATTCTTATAAATAAGACAAGAAAAAAGAAGATTTACTAGGCAAATAAAAAGAAAATCAGAGTTCACTGAGGATCTCACATCTTTCAATGAATCCATCAAAGAAGGTGTCACTGATTTCCTTTACCTTCTTGACCGTAGATACACCATGTTCGTGAGTAAGAACACCAACTTTACGATCAACAACCAGACCAAGCTGTCTAGCCTTGACGCAATCCATGATGAGATTCTTTTGATTCCGTATCAGAAGATTCTGATTAGCAAGGATTCTGGCCTGACCATCCAATAGTTCGTTTATTTGCAGTTGAAGGTTTGCAAACTCGACCTTTGAATCATTCTAAAAACGGGTTAAATCCTTGACGGAATCATCAATACAGGAGTTATGATCCTTTATTTCAAGCATCTTCTTTAGAACCAGCTCTTGAATTGACTCACGTCCTTGAGCGTCTTCCTCCATATCAAGATGCACAATCTCTTGAGTTTTTGCAGAGTTCTCCATATAATTTTTGTTAGGGATGGAAAAACACAATATAGAGTAATATATATGTGTGTAAACAGGAGAAGGAAACTCTTGTTTTGGAAAACCTATGAACTCATAAGAGGAGGACGCGAACATTTGTGGACCGTCAGCACATAAAAAGGAAAAAACTTAAACAGAAAAAATATACAACATACTTGAGTAATTCTCAATTATTGTCCTTGCACCTCTCAAGTTAGGAACAAGGAAAAGAATACTCGGAATCAGGTGGTAGAGTGAGAATTAATCCCACTATGATCATTGAGAATTGAGTTGTACATGTCATCTGACAGCTTGATCCTTATGTTCTTCGCCTTTCTTCGGTTGACATTTATCCCAGAAGAAAAATATACAGCTTGATAAACATATCCGTCAGAAGGTTTTTTCTGAGGACTAAATCTAGGACCTCTTGTTACTGGTTCAAGAGGATCAGGATGGAAAGGGATCCATGTTCTAGACTTAGATTTACCTCAAACAACCTTATAAACACATGGAATGCTTTTATCAGCGGCACAAGAATTTATACCACTAGAATGCACCTGATCCCTGTGATGATTTCTAGGAAAGAGATCATATTTATAAGGTTTCTGGTATTCTGTGGGCATGCCATTCACTGCAGTAGTCGATCGACTATTTATTCCATTGACAGTGGAAAGAAGAAAATTATGAAGTTTAGAAACTTGTTTCCTCTTGGAAAAACAATGGATAGCATAGCGATTCTTTTTCCCACAAAATGTACAGGTTCGTGGAGGAGAAGCAGTAATTGGCACCTGTTTTAACTTCATAGCCATATGAGAAGATTGTAAGTTATGTAAACTTTTCTTGACACAATCTCCTTCTGGAGAAAATTTCGTCATGTACTGTACTTCATGAGAATTAGTTTGTATATAGGAATTTCTCCTTAAGACAGAGTTTTCCTTTTCGAAGGATCAGCACTGTTCCTGGGCTAGAATAAGAGATGCGCTTAGTTTCTCTTTTTCGACACGAAATATGTTAAGGTCTGGTGAATGTGTCTCGATCAAACGTTTTTCTCTGATTGATTCTTCCTTAACAATATCCTCAAGAACACTAATCTTTTCACGTTGTAGAGTAGTTTCTTGGAGAAGTTTTTCAATATTCTTAGAGAAGGACCCAATGATGTTATAGATTTCACGCTCACGATCAAGAGACTTTCCAAATTCATCAATAAGCTGATCATGATCCTGGAAATCAACAATCTCAGCAGAATTTTTGAAATTCTGGTGAGCTCCATTTCAGCTTTTGCCATAATGCCCAATGTCTCATCGGAGAGAGAGATGTCAACATATGGGACAACCTTCTTACCTCGAGATTCGGAAGAATCAGCTAAGGAGTAATCCTTTGAGGTATTCCCAAGACATTTGGTATAGTTAAAAGCTTTAGAAGACATCTTGGTATGCGTGTACGTCATAGATTCTGTCCTCAGACTCAGATTGCCACAAACACAGACTTGTAAGCTCTTTAAACATGTTTGCCTGCTCTGATACCAATTGAAAACGCTGGGGGTACAACAACCACACCCAATATTTCTCTTAGCAATCTGTATGGAAAAACTCCAATATACTTTCTAGAGAATCAACTAGACAATCAGACTCAATCTAGATAAAAAGTATATCAAAGAGTTTATATCTCAATTTCTCGATTTCATATATACTCAAGCAAATAGAAACCTGCGAGTCTTTATCAAATACTAGAGAGATAACTTGAAAGGTACCAAAGACCAATGTTCAAGTATCAATCAATTTCAATGAAAAACGAAAGGTCGGATTTCCAATTGATTGATTCTAACGCAGAACCTGTGATATTTCAATTATAAAGATAAACAATATAATGTGGAAACATAAATAACACAAACACCAGAATTTTGATAACGAGGAAACCGTAAATGCAGAAAAACCCACCTAGTCCAGATTGAACACACACTGTATTAAGTCGCTACAGACACTAGCCTACTGCAAACTAACTTCGGTCTGGACTGTAGTTGAACCCCAACCAATCTCACACTGATCCAAGGTACAGTTATGCTCCTACGTCTCTGATCCCAGCAGGATGTTACGCACTTGATTCCCTTAACGGGTCTCACCCACAACTAAGAGTTGCTACGACCGAAAGTCAGAGACTTTAATAAACAAATCTGTCTCACACAGAAAAGAAGATAAATCAAGGTGAACATGAACCAATTGATAACTCGAACTTATATTCCCGAAGAACATCCTAGTATTATCAATCACCTCACAATAATCTTAATCGACGCGGCGAAATAAAATATTGTGGAATCACAACCGATGAGACGAAGATGTTTGTGACTACTTTTATATCTTGCCTATCGGAGATATCAATCTCAAGTCAATCCTTACGATTGTACTCGTACGATAGAATATGCAAGATCAGATCACACAACTACGAGAAAGTAGTATCGGTCTGGCTTCACAATCCCAATGAAGTATTTAAGTCGTTAACCTGGTTTAGAAGAAGAAACCAAAGGTTAAAGGAGAATCTACTCTATCTTACACAACTAGTATCACACGTAAAGTGTGGGGATTAGGTTTCTCAGTTGCTAGAGTTCTCCCTTATATAGTCTTTCAAATCAGGGTTTGCAATCAATGTTAGTTTGGTAACAAAGCATTCAATATTCACCGTTAGATGAAAACCTGATTAGATTCAAGCTAATATCTTTCAACTGTTATATCGAAAACTTAGCTTGTTACACACAAATGAAATGCACGTTTCTAGGTTTGTGTAACCGTACCCAAACATGTACATTTGTTGGTTCAACAATAGTTAACTAAATGGTTAGCCATATGAGCATTTTCATATCAACCATATTCTTCTTCACCATAACTAGTTCAAGTGACTCAAATGAACTAGTTAGAGAGTTGTTCAATTGCAAGGAAATCTTATGTAACTACACAAGACACAATCGAAGCAAAAACGATTTGATTCACTCGAATCGGTTTATGAACTTTATAGCCACGGTTTGCAATTAGCATTCCTTAGTTTATATAAACAAGAGTTCACAAACAATCGTCTTTAGATATAACCTAACTCAAGTTCGCGAACTTAAGTTCCCGGAAGGAGTTCTCAAACTCCATCAGATTTTCTCGGGTCGAGAACTTCCGGCAGTTCGCGGACTGGGTTCGCAGACTTAGTTCACGGCTCTTGTTCCGGCACTCTTGATCAAAAAAGTTCGCAAACTTCGGTTCAAGGAATAAGGACTTATACATATATATGTTTCACAACAATGCTTATATCCGTCATTGGTTATCTAATCTAAGCTTTCATTTCAATTATTAAAACATTCTCAGAGGATGTTATATAGTTGTTATTCACAAACATTTTTCGTCAGAGCAATTTTCAAAGTGATTGAAACATGACATGACTTTCGTCACTAGGTAAAGACTAATTTGGTTAAAGCGAAATCTTACCAACACATATTTCGAGAAATAGATAGGCGAGATAAACTCGGCTCGAAATACCAAATGTGTATAATCAAAGTCTATATAGAAAAACGACTTTTGTCTCAAGAGAGGAGATAGAGTAGATAGACTTTTGAGTGATAGATAAGTTCAAGTCTCCACATACCTTTTTGTCGATGAAGTTCCACCAGTTCCTTGAGTAGTTCTTCGTCTTGTATGATGATCCGCCATGGAGTTCTTGATCTCAACAACACTTTCTATCCTAGTCCGAGACTTAGCTATAATAGACTAGAAATCAAGACTTATAGTTTTGATCACTAACATTGACAAACATGCTTGAGACAGCAACGCATGCGAGTTCGACCAAGCAATGCTCTAACAATTATAATAATTCTTTTGCCTAAAATTTGGACAATAACGATCTTAGTTCTTACGAGGAAAAAACTTAGCCAATTTGTTTGATACAAAAGAAAGTGCATCTTACGAACTTTGCATCCCCATTGCAAGTGTCCTTTATTACCACAATAATAAAAATGCTTAGTATAAATATACGAAGTATGAGTTTTGATGTTACCTTTTTGTGGATCCTCTTACATTGGAGCTCGGCGAGTTTTTTTTTTCTTCTTCTTGTCTTCGTTCAAAGTTGTTGCTTTCTTGACATTAACAGAAATTCCTTCTTTGATTACTGCTGGTTGAACACTGTTCTTAGGCTTGACAGACTTTTCTTCTTTACAAGAAATATGAGCATCTTTGTCATCAGTGTAAGACTCTGGTTGAGAAAAATTAGTAGCTTTAACAAATTTTACTTCATTGTTAATATTTGAAGCATTTATTCCCTTATAGCCCAATCCTCGTGTAGCACGATGATTTCTACTTGCTTCTAACATTGAGGTTAAATTGTTTGAGCTAACATTGAACTTTTTAAGGTCCAAAATTTCTTCTTCCAATGTCTTGATTTTATCAAGAGCACCAGCTAGATCATCCTTAAGATATTTTTCTCGTGAGAGATATACACCTTCTTTCTCTTCAAAACTCTTTGGTTGAGAATTAATCATTGCTTCAAATTCAGCAAGTTTCTTTTTTGACAAAAAGAGATCTCTTCGAAGATTTTCACATTCCAATTTCCTAGAATTTAGCTCGTCAGTAAGATCGTTAAGAAGAGAATCACTGATTTGATAACCAATATAGTATCCTTAAAAATCCCTCCTCAGTTTCTTGTTCTCACGACAAAGAGGAGTCATAAAACCAAAAAAATCCGAAGTTCTCAGCTTTTCATTTTTCAAATTTTCCAGCAGTTTAGAGTATTCTGAGATATCCTCTTCTACTTCTGGTTCAAAATCTGAGTCATCATCATCGGAAATTTCATCTAACCCTTCTTGTAGACGTATTTTCCAGTCATCATCGGTTTCTACATTATTAACAAGATTAACTTATCTCGTAGAATCTCTAAAGATGATTTCTTCAAATATTGAATCTTAGATGCCATTATCAAGTGTTAATTCAAAACTCGCGATGTCTTGATTTACGTTAACTGAATCATTCATTAGATTCAATTCTTATAGGTTGGATCGCACCAAACACAAATTGTTAGATCTTTGCGTGTTTTCCCCCCCTGATACCAATTGAAAAGGCTAGGGTACCCAAATATACCTCAAGCTAAAACTTTTCCTTCCTATAAGTCCTTTCTCCGAAAGTGATTGTCTATGGACTGAGTCGAGACAATGCAACTAATCGGTTCACACTTCATGTGATCGTCTATGGATACGAGATCGAGACAATACAACAACGAAGTATGTTTACTTGATAAAAGGTTCGGAATTAACCAAACACAATAGGATTGCTTATCAATTAAATAGTAATTAACGTTTGTGCAATTTACTTTAATTATAATAAAACAATTATAATGCGAAAATATAAAGTAAATGACACAGCAAGATTTTGTTAACGAGGAAACCGCAAATGCAGAATAACCCCGGGACCTTGTCCAGAATTGAATACTCCCAGGATTAAGCCGCTATACAAAATAAACCAACTTCGTATAGTTGAGACCAAGCAACTAAACCTATAGTTCACCTAGTTCTGTCTGTATTCCCACGCCTCCAACTTATGAATAAGTCACGTACTTGGAACAATTCCTTTGGTTCGTATTCCAAACAGTAAAGGAACAACAAATATGTTTGGTATCAACTCTCTTCAACCAAGTGATATGAGTTGGACAAAGGCTCTTCTGTTTATCTTAACATAAACTCCTCCGTCAGGTCCTTACATCTATCTTATGTTCAATTTCCAAAGGTAATCATAAGATTTTGCAATCAATACTTTTTAATCACAAAGAATTGTATTTTTTCCGATCTACTCAAATAACCAATCTAATCTACCTCAAGGATAAACCGATTATAGTTGGATCCTCTTTTACCGAAACAAGTATTGTGCACACCAAAGATTTATAAATCCAAGTCATAAATATTCTACTTCTTTGTTTTCAAATCTTCTTAGATCTTCAATAAACACCTGCACACAACTACTTGAATCTCTTGTGATCAATCACACCCAGAACGGAGTCTGTTAACAATGGATTTTCACAAGATCATATTTAGCACTAACAACAGTCTAAAGATCCCTGTCGAAACTTCGATCTAGTTTGAGTGAATCTTATATCAGAAGAGAAGATTCTCAAGCATAAACAAACTATGTGCAATCAAAGTTCAACCATCGTTAGTCAATCAAATCAATCAAAAACAAAAGATAAACCGCAATCATCTAGTTTCCCACAAACGGTACTAATAGAGCTTCTCAATCCCAAAGAAGACTTTAAACTGAGCGGCCGTAAGAGATTTCGCCTAATTAGGTTACTATCCTCTCAGAATAGGCGGCTTCACCAGTAACAACACAACAAGAGGAAGTCTGTTGTCACGAAGGATTAGTTTGCTAGAAATGCAAACTCAAAGTATTTATAGACAAGGAAGTTTGGACACCAAGGAATTTCCAAAACCGAAAATATTCTCAAGATATGCAATATAATTTCCAAATTCGGTTTTCATAATTCCTGGAAATGCTATGTCCAAAATAATGACCGAAAATCTCCTTGGATAATCTTTAACTAGTAAATGCACATTACTAATTCTTATTTTCCATATATAAAATTAAAAACCTTAATTCAAATATTCTTAACTTATTTAATTTCGATCCTGGGATTTTCTTCCTTTTAGCTATTAAGGAATATCTTTGAACAATAAAAGATACGCATTAATGCACATGTTCAAAGTGTATCGACATCCTTACTTTGTAAGTCCTCTTTCATACTTACACACTTGAAACCGATTTACCACACTTCCAAACAAGTTTAGAATTGGTTCATCTGACTTTCAAGAACTATGTGATTATTGATCAAGAAACACTCAATCACAAATCATGGGTTTAACGGTTCTACCAAAACAAGTTTCGGTTCTACCTCCATGTGAGTACTGTGCATAGTCAAACTAGCTTTCCAAACTTTGGTTGACTAGGTACTAGGATCGGTTCCCCACATATATATATGGTATTTAACTTATATGTGTTGCACATGTCCATAGGATCGGTTCCCCTTTTCCTAAAAACGTGTTGCACATGTCCGTAGGATCGGTTCCCATTTCTGCTATAAACCTTGTTGCACCTCATACAAGGATCGATTCCCCTTTGTGATGTGGTGAACCTCTTCATAGGATCGGTTCCCCTTTACCCAGATTCGGTTCAATAAATCACAAACTCGATCATACCTCACAGGTGATAACTTAAGATCGGTTTCACTAATAAAAGTCATACCAATACATAAATCAGACCTCATATGAATAGTTTTACCAAGAACACAAACAAGTCATGAGCGGTTATACTAATCACACATATTTGTCGTTCATAAGATGTGCAATGAAGAACAATCCCAATAACACCTGGCGATTTCCTTTTCGATTCACAAAACAAGTTCATGAACTTGCTTCCTTAAAACACATGTAAAACATTGTTTCCTATGATGAAATACTCACCTTATACCCATAAATAATCATAATAGCATTTAAACGATTATGTCGATGTCTTATCTATAAAGTTTAATGGTTAAGCAATAAACCTCGTATTGTATTCCTTAATACTATGTCTAGCTAGAGTGTTCATGCTTCGCAGTTTTGTTTTCAATATAAACGAATTGAAAGATACGATAGGGAATGAAACAGTTCAAGTCAAATATCACTAACCTCAAGTGGAAGGATGATGTTGTGGTTGTATCTCCTTACTTCTTCACTTCTTAAAGTCTTCACAATACTTGTAATGTCTCATATCCTAATACTTTCAAGCTAACCTATACAAAGTTGACTCTAGTACATTTAATCAAGCGACTCTTAAATGAGTTTGATTCACTAAAATATGACAACCAAACTTGACATACCAACGTTTGGTGGGTTCAACCGAGCTATGCTCTAACACATCTCACTCAACAAATCAACAAATTTGTTGGTTTGTACATCCATTTTTCATGTTTGTTGAGTCCATAGTGGGATCAAAATAAGTTTGTTGATTTCATAGGAAGTACTCTCATACTTATGTTTGGCATGTAAATGGATGGAAAATTTTTAAAAAGCATACTATAATCTTCCAGAGTATGTTAGCAAGCATAACTTGGAACTACACATATTATATATATCTTCCAGAGTACTATCCTAATCTAATTAACCAATAATACATTTTCCAACCGGTGAATCCCCTTAAAACAAGTAGATCAGATTCAAGTTTTTACAAAAAAAAAACATCATCCATTAGGCGAACGAAAATGAGTTGACGGGAGTACGGAATCATCCCTATAAATTTTTTTCCAAATACCCTTAAAGTGAACTACTTCCTCCAACCACCTCTTATAACTCCACTCCACCCCCAAATCCGTTGATGCCAAACGCACTCTAAGTAAGTTTCTAAGGTTAGGTGGACTTAAACTGTAAGGAGGACTACCATACCTGGCCTTCTGGCCCGGGAGAGGTTCAAATTTTAAAGTTCAAAGGATGGCTATTGCTATGGTTAGCCCCTATCAAGTCGTTATTCTGGAATGTTGTTTTTGGGTTGTAAAATTTTCCTTACCAAGCTGTTTTTGGGTTATAAAATTTCCTTTTGAGCGCTTACAAGTATACAAAATAGAGCCATTTCGTAGTAAACTGATGTGTTGTAGATAGTGATAAAAAGATTCGTTCAACTCGGGCTTGTAAAGGTTTGATTTAAGACTTCAAAATAGAAAACACTAAAAGTAAAGAAAATATGTATACACGGTTGTCACAAAATATCGAGAGAACTGGGACTCGGGTTTCCACCATTAATCACATTCAATTGGTTTGTATATTGATTCATAACAATTCTAGATCTTCTATGTACTCTATTTCTTTTCCAAAGGTAGATTTTGTAAAAGATTAATTGTAAATCATAAGCATGACACATCAAAAGCTCTAAGTCTAAGCATACGTCATCAGACAAAATCACAACTAATTAAAAAAAATATAAAACAATTAAACCAATGCAAAAAGTCATGAAGAATCATTATAGTTACCAAGCATTTGTGAAACATGGCTTCCTCCATCATCCCAGTGTTGGAGTTTAGCTCCTCATATTATTCACGTTCTCAAAATAGGTGTTTATAGCTCAAAAGTGTGAAAAACAAGAGAAAACTAATAAAGCAGACAGTTTGCAACGCTGGAAAGGCGTTACAAACAGACAGTTACAATGGGTTTTGAACTGTTACATAGAAAAGATGACAAGCTTGTGATATATGAGATCTGTTGAACATCGATACTTCTATTGTGTTGTTTGAATAAGACTGCCTCTGCGACTGTCCTCCTCTGTCCAATTTTCTTCAGCTTCTCTTCTTCACCAGCAGTAGGTGAATATTCCTGCAACTTCACCTGCGCTTCTCTGCTCCGATTCTATCGACCCCAAACTCTAGAAAACCCCACTATAACTCGTCCCAGACTATTTATATACCACAGGCCCTTCAAAGATTCGAGAATATTTGATTATTCTTCTCCCAAAAGTCTCGGACTTTTCTTTCCTTGCCAAGCCACGTGATTTTCTCCCCAAGCTTCTCAACGCGTTTGTGGGTTGTAAAAATTCTTCCTAGGATACAAACAAATCCCACGAAGATATTCTAGCCTTACCTCCATTCGCAACTTCCACAAATAAATCCGTGATAATCTCCAATCCACTATTCTAACTAATCCGAGAATCTATCGATACTTTTTAGAATCTAACCAAGTTACCTTCCCTGTTCCATCGAAACAGGCCTATAGTAATCCATTCCCGTGAAAATCCCCAGTTAAATCTCTCCCTAGTTCTCGCCTGAAAGTCTCAACAAACCCGAGAAAGGTATTCCCCTATTTTACGAGAACCAATTATCCAGCCCAGTTGAATCGAAGAAATTGCCCATAGCATCCCTGTTAAATCCAAACAGGTCCATTGAACCAAATTCTGGCGATTGAATCTCGTCCGAAACCTCCAAAAATCCAAACCCTAATATATTTCCGTGAAATCCAAATCTCCCGCCAAATTTGAGAATTCAAATCGTGAAGAAGAATGGTGTCCCCCTAATCCACTGTTGGGGTGCGAATAGCAAGTGGTGGTGAGTAGTAAAGAGGATACCCCTTATCAATTGGTTTCCCCTTAGTAATTAAGGTACCCCTTATCCAAAAATGGGGGTCCGTATAGTAATTTTCTCCCACGAGTGCAAAAACCACTTTTCGTGCCAATTTCGCCGCAAAATCTTATTTCTCCAAAAACACCTGCAAAGACACAAAATGCCAAAATAAGTACAGAAATGGGTACTAAAAATATATGAAATTGAGATCAAAATAGACACATAAACGCGTCTATCATAAACTAAATAAGAACTTATCCATATATTTTTAATAATGATTTCCTAACCGTAAAAATTTTTACAGCCAGGTCGATAACCACCATCTATTATTCTCTTACTAGTATGTCAGCTAGCCTTATGGCTACTCCGGAGTCACATACGGTTGGATTTTAGAGTAAGTCTTTTCCTTTTACGACCATAACATTTTTGACGAAAAAGTACATCAACGGCAAGGAAAATCATATTAAGGGTAACAAAGTTGTGACAAAATCAAATTTTTATAGAGTTATTAACAACGACGAGTTCATTGTTTCGCAACCGTAATAAAAATATCTAACTTACGGTTGGGAGTTCATCATTCCAAGTAGTAATTTGTAATTATGATTAGGAGTTCATCAATTCCTAGTGGTAGGAGTTCATCAAAAAAAATCAATTCCCAGTTTGACGAAATCTAACATATTTAACAAATCAAAAGCAACGAAAAGTAGTAAGTTTGTCGATTCTTACCTAATTAAAGTTATGGATTGAAGATTATTTGGTTGTTGAGGTATTTTAACTTCTTGATTTATAAATACATCAATTTCTTCTTGGCATTCATCATCTTCATCATTTAGTCGTGAATTATGAAGGAGAACCGTAATAGATTTAGGTGTTTTTTCCGTCTACGAATAGTTATTATATCTAGGTTTAGAAATGAAAGAAGGGTAATTTTGATACCTGTTATGTATTTAGAAGCCTCCAACCCACATTCTGGACATTTGAATCAATTGGTTTCCCACAAGGAAAATCTACAACTCCAAAAACAAATTCCTTAATTTGTAGTTGTGAGGTATGGACAAAGATCAGTATTATGTCACTTTTTATCGATTTGTATACGGAAAATACACATATATATGTATTATTTGGTCGGCATATACTAGTTCCAATATTTTAATTAATTAAAAATAAATATCATCATTCTAATATTTATTATCAATTCACTAATTCACGATTGTAACTTAACGATAAAATTTACAAGAGAAACAAAACAAAATCTGAATCCAAATTAAACATACAAAATCATAATTTGTGTTACTATAAGGTTCATGTTTTAAGTAAGAGTGAGATTAAATTTGAATGAGTACGAGAGATCATATCAAACACGATTCGCCAAAGCCAAGAAATGGTCATTCGAGTATTTCTTCGGTTACAAAGAAGAAGATGGCTGATCTTAGGAAGGAAAATAGAAAAGGAATGAGATCAGAGTGTGATGTATTTACAGTGTGATGTCGTTAAACTATGATATGAAGTTCTTAGACTTTTTCTATAAAACTACCGTGTTAAGAAGTCTTTGTGTAAGACGTAGAAATCTTCAGTAAATCGAGATGATTTATGAATAAGTTTAGGGGCCTACTTATAGAAGTTGTTGTTAGAGCATTGCTCGGTCGAACTCACAAGTGTTGCTATCTCAAGATTGTTTCCAAATTTAGTTGATCAAAACTATATCTTGATTTCTAGTATACATTTAGTCAAGTCTCGGATTAGAATAGAAGTGAGTAGTTGAGTACCAAACATCACTGCGTTCTACCGTTTGAAGGCGAAGATCACCCAAAGCTTTTGGAGAACTTCATCAACAAAAGGTAAGTAAAGACTAAACCACCTGTTAGTCAAGTTTTCACCTTTCTATATATGAGAGTAGTCGCATGACTAAAAAGGACTTTACATGCACAACAAAAATTTCGAGTCAAGTTTATCTTGTTAATTATTCTCGAAATATGTTGACTAAGCTTAAGAACATTTGTTAAAATTTGATGAATTTGGTTAAGAACAATTTATTGTTTATGACCTAAATCCTGATTCAAGTTAATCATTTGAAAATAGCATGGAACAGTGATATGTGTCATTGATGTTATTAGGGAATATTTCAAATTGATTGTTAGAGAGATATATAACTACTGTAAATCTAGATATAGGACAGTACACGTACCAGCTTATATATTGGCACAATTGTTATAGGTCCGGAGCATAGTACATATACCCAGTACACGTACTAGCGTAGCTATAGTTCGGAAATGACTTTTGGTACACGTACAACGTATGCAAACTTAAAAAGTTTATTGACTCGTGAACTCGGGATGGTACACATACTTAGTATGCATGTCGAAAAAATTATGTGGACTCCTGAACTTGTTTTGTCTTAAGGGTATATAAACCCAGTACACGTACCATGGAATAATAACTCATGAACTGGAAAGTAAGTACACATACCAAGTACACGTACTTACCCAGTCGAATATTTTCAGATGCATCAGAATTATTTCTATGAAATAATCGACATTTGAACAACTCTCTAAAAACACATCTATACATATTTGATCACATTATAACCTATGGTTGTGACTCAAGATTAAAGTCTCAAAGTGTTATATGAAAATGGTTAAGTTTATAGTTCGTCTGGCTAGTTTAGGCTAACCTTTCATGAACAAGTCATTGTACACGGTTCGGTTACGGTTCATCCTAACCAAAGTGTATATATTGTTGTGTTACTAGCAAATCAAAGATTCATCTAACGGTGTAATTGATTGCTCGATTCCAAAGCTACCTTAGCTTAAATCTAAAGCAAACTTTGATTTTGAAAGTCTATATAAGGAGAACCTCAAGCAACTGGCATCTTTGAATCCCCGACACTTTTCTTGTGTGTCCTAGTTGTAAACTAGGGTAGTCCTCTCCTTTAAACCTTTCTAGGATAAGCGACTAAAAAGACTTCACTTAGGGATTCGTGAAGCCAGGTCCGACTATCTTTATCTTGATAGTTCGTGTATCCTGATCTTATTACTGATTGTTGAGTCTCACTCCGATCAGGCAAGATAGATAGAAATTACAAAATTTCTTCGTCTCAGAAGATTCCACATGTATATTCCTTTATAACGATTCTTTGTTGAAATCGGAGTAGTTTTTACTTGTGATGTGAATAATAATCTAGGATACTCTTCAGGAGTCGTAAGTATCAGATTTTGAGGTTTACTAGACTTTGTCTATTGCAAACGATTTCCTATATCATCGTGGTCTTTTGATCAAAAAGGAAATCACATATAGGCTTATCTGTGGGAGGAAGATTGGTTTAAAGTCTTCAATTGAGTTGAAGCAACTCTTAGGCTGTAAAGGACATCATCTAAGGGAACCAATTGCGCAGAGTCTTGCGATATTCAAGAGGCGTAAGGAGCACGACTGTAACTAAATTACTGTGATGGTGGATTCGGTCTCAACTACATTCAAGTCTGAAGTTTTGATAGTAGGATAGAGTTTGTAACAGCCTAATGCAGTTTGATGTTCAAATCTGGACAAGGTCCCCGGGGGTTTTTCTGCATTTGCGGTTTCCTTGTTAACAAAATTTCCGGTGTCTGTGTTATTTCTTTTTACGCATTATATTGTTTATCTTTATAATTGAAATATCACAGGTTGTACGTAAATCAATCAACGTAGACACGTCCATCATAATTGTTGGATACGATTTGATTGATCTTGGATATTTATCTTTGAAATCTTCCAAGTACTCTCACAGTATAATCAGGTTCACGGACTTGTTTCCATTTTGATTATGAGAGAAAGAGATATAAACTCTTAATATAATTCCTAATTACAATTCATTAAGTTGTAACTCTCCAATTGTATTTGAGCTTAGTCCTTACAGGTTTCCTAAGAAAAGGTTGGTGGTGTATTTTGGTACCCCCGCATTTTCACTCGTACAATACATACACTAATCTCGTAGGAAGTGGAAGACATGGAGGAGTGGGATAGTAGCTAGAGACTATTGAGAATATGGTGAATCATGTTCGCATCGTAGGAAGACTATGATTCAAACACCTCCTTCATCCTCTTAATGTCGACATGACCTATTTATATATTTTCCTATTATGAGTGCAAGTTACATCGCACATGTTGCGCACCGCTAGACCAAAATCCTAAAAAATACCCCACATAACATATTTGATTTCTCTTGGGAAATTAATAGTATATCTAAGTCATAATATGATTATTTGATTGAGTCATAAAAGCAACTTACTTGGTTAATCAGTTGAGTCAATACTTAGTATGATAACTGACTAGTTAGACTAATGAGTATTAGGTCTAATGAGACTAGTAATCCTTGTAAAGATTGAGGGAATCAGGTAAGGTATGTACTTGACTAGCTATGTTATAAAATATCGACAATTTCAAGTGGGGATTAATCCAAATGATAACTTGGCATCAATTGCCATTGATGGTTGGTGATATAGCCACATGATGCCTCTGCAAGTGAGTGATGTCATACGTTAGCACTTTAGTAAGCTAGGAACTCGTAATAACTATTAGCACTTCCTCGCACTGAAATATTGAGTCGAATAATCATAAAGGATTAGAGCACTGTTTGGTTGAACCAACTATAAATGGTATGTCAAGTTAGTTGTCAATTTTAGTTTCCAAAATGCACTCTTGATTTATCATACAAAAGATAGTTTCGTACTAGATTAGGTCTAGGAAGTTGAATCGAAGCTATCCTTAAAGGAGGAAGATTGAAGATTGAAGACTACAAAAAGACATCAACGAGTACTTCATCAACAAAGGTATGTGATTGACTTCATTTGGATTCTTGTTCAATTCTACTTTTCTAATCTATCAAGATAAATGCTCGCTCTATCGAACAATTTCAATGACGGTAAATGTACATCTATGTATATATACTTGAGGTTATTTGATTCATGACCTTGGATACAATAACCTGTATCCTTATAAAGAATCTCATGTTATAGTGATTGAGCTTATGAATCCAACGAGCCAATAATCACTCAATTCCGAGTTATAACGATGAAGTTATGAGTGGTTTATTAAAGTAACAATTATAAGTGTTGTTGTAATTGTTACAGTTCGTTAGTAGGAAACAATCCATGGGTTATTTGTAACAGTTCACGGACTTGGGCCCAATTCGTGACTAAAAGCTATTTTTGGTCAAGTTGGTGATGTTTCCTTGTCTTGGCAAGATGACTATTATTCCAAACATATTTGATTACCATATTAAAGTGTTTGTGATAACTTTTAATTCCTGCCTAAGTTAGAATGTGATTTATTTACATAAATAAATATTTTCTAATTAATTAATTAATTAGTTAATTATTTACGCATAATATTTGTAACTTAGTAAAGACTCCCATATTTATGAGAGTCTTGAAAAAGGAAAATATCTTTGCTTAGCTTCCAAGCTATTGTTCATTATAAATAAAGGGTTCGTGAGTTTACACGTTTTTCATCCCTTTTGGAAAATAGGCGTAAGCTTTGCAGGTTGTTTCCACGTCTTCTGTTCTTCGTGAACAAGGGTGAGATAAAGTCTTTGTATTGAGGATCACAAAGCCAAGTTGAATTAAATCTTCGTGATTGATTATACAACTTGTAATCTAGGTTTTTCACCTCTTGTCTATTCTAAGGTTTTCTCTTCTGATATAAAACCATCCAAGAGTTGTTGATCATAAACCCTAGGTTTTGATAGATTTCAGTTTCTGATCGTATGCAAATACTTGTTAGTCGAAATCGGAGACTAGAAAGAAAAACTTCTATTGAGGCATCTCGTAAAATCCTTGAGAAGTTTTAAACAAGATATCTCTAGATTTATTCTAGTTGTTCTTGTTGTAGAATTATTAGGTTTCTCTTCCTATTTTTGAAGAGTATAATAATCCCTAATCTACAAGTTTGTTTTGATATTACTTTTACCTAGTAATTGTTTTTATCAAAATAAAAACAAGATTTCCAAAACCTTGATTCATATCTAAAGGGAAATCAAACCGGTGTTTTGTACAAACAAAATATCGAATCGTATCAATCGTGTTGTGGTATCTTCTAAAGAGAGCCTCGGGTTCTGCTAGAAGATTTGTGTGAAGAATTTCTAAAGAGAATCGGTATTCTTCTAGGAGTTTTACATGTGCTGAAGAAGGTATTACATCTAGTCCGAATAGGTAGTAGGAGATTGGTGTAACAACTTATAATCAGTGTGTGTTTATTCTGGACTAGGTCCCGGGGTTTTTCTGCAATTGCGGTTTCCTCGTTAACAAAATTCTGGTGTCTGTGTTATTTCTTTTCAACATTATATTTTATTTGTATAATAGAAATATCACAGGTTGTACATTAAGATCAATCAGTTCTTGTATCCGGCCTTAGGGTTGTTGAGTAAACTGATTGACACTTGAACATTGGTCTTTGGTACCGTTCAAGTTAATCCTCTTATATTCAATTGGGCTCGCAAATCCCTATTTGCTGATTGCGGATTGAATCAAGAGATAGAGATACAAAACTCTTTGATATACTTTTTATAGATTGAGTCTAACTGTCTAGTTGATTCTCTTGAAAGTATATTGGAGTTTTTCTATTCAGATTGCCAAACTAAATATTGGGTGGTGTTGTTAGACCCCCGCTTTTTCAATTGGTATCAGAGCAGGAAAACACGCTAAGACCTCATAAGTTTGTGTTTGCAGCAATCTGATTCTATGGAAAGGTTTGTTATCTCTATAAAAGTACCGCCAGTCTTCGATGGCACGAACTATTTATGGTGGAAAATTGATATGCGTTCTTTCATTCAAGCGCGAGATTTTCAATCATGGGTTCGTATTGTTAATGGATATGATCCTCCATCAGTTACAGTAGACGGTGTAACTGTTGAAAAGAATATTGGTGATTATAATGATCTTGAGATTCTTATTGCAAAGCAAAATTCTGAAGGATTAAATGCGGTTATCCACGCCATTACCCCAGATCTTCAGCACCACGTTACTACGTGTAATAAGTCTAAAGATGCTTGGGATATCTTAGAAACCGTACTCGAAGGGAATGCCGCAAAGAAAGAAGCAAGGCTTCAAAATATAGCTCTGACTGGGAAAACCTTCGCATGTCTGATGATGAAACCTTTGATGAGTTTAACCAAAGACTTTCTCAAATAGTTAACTCCTCATTTGCGTTAGGATGAACTATTCCGGACAAAGATATTGTGTGCAAAATTCTCAGGTCTCTACCATCATGATACAAGTCTAAGAAACATGCCATTTAAGAAGGAAACGATCTTTCTACACTCTCCAGAAATACTCTTGCTGGAAAGTTAAAGATATTTAATAATGAACACGCAAGAAAAGAGGTGATTTCTCTTAAAGCTGCAAACAATTCTGAATCCTCTAAGGATAAATCTGGTTCGCCAGATACTAAGGATGTTACTCCACGACAATTTAGAAAATTCTTGAGAGACAAGAAAAAGAGTTTTTCTAAAAGTGTAACATCTCCTAATGATGATGTACAATGCTATAACTGTCGTAGTTTCGGGCACTTGTCTTCATTATGTCCTAGCTGGAGCCGTAGACAATCAACATATGAAGCAGATTTTCCTACTCTTGATGATGGACCTGAATATTGTAATCCTCAAGAGTTCATATACGAGGTTGCATTAGCTTCTGGAGAAATTCTTTCGGATACTGATTCTGATTCTGACAAAGAAGTGTTCCATGTTGATCCAGTTGCTAATAATCTTCTTAAAGAATGTCATCGGAAACTTTCAGAAGCTGAGAGCACCATTTCCAGTGAGAAAGTTAAATATGACAGACTTCGTAGTCGGAATAAAGACTTTCAAGACAAACTTGATTCTAGTGGTGCAAGAGATTATCTCAAAGAAATACGAAAGCTTAAAGAATAAATTTCCGAAGGTCGTGATCGGGAAATTATTCATCAAGCAAAGCTAGATAACTTGGAGAACATTGAGATGAACTTGTTATTTGATTTGGAAAAAGAAGATCTCAAAGTTCAATGTGAATCATCCAAGAATGATCTAGTTATTGCGCTTGAGAAGGTCAAAAGTTTGGAAGAAGAAAACTCGAGCTTAAAAGAGAGTTTGTCTAGAAATAGCAGCTCAGATAAATTAACCTCGATATTGGGAGCATGTAGAATTCATCGTGATACACGAGGATTAGGCTATGAAGGAATAGACGCTCCTAGTATTTGTAAAGAGGTAAAATTTTTCAAAGTTAAAGATTCTTCTCAACCAAAACCTTCCACGGTTGACAAAAATAAAGTATCTCTATCAACTGCTGATAACGAAAAGAGGAAATCCTGTCAAGTTCCAAAGCAAGCACATAAACATTCAGGTAACACTAAACATAACTTTTTCCATTCTACTAAACATTGTTTCTATTTTGGAAACCAGGTCACTTGCAAAGGAATTGCAGATTTCTTAAACGAGATAAAACCAGATCTTATTCTGTTAAGATGACAAGATCTGATGTTCCAAACTGGAGAAAAACTGAGTCTCATAATATCAGTTTTTTCAGTATTCCCCCCAAGAAGTTCCATAATTATATTGAGGAAAAAAAGAAATACGTTGCTCCAAAAGCTGCTCAGAAATGGGTACCAAAGAAGACTAATAAAGCAACGATTACTATTAAGAAGGATCTCCCAGACAAGAGTCCGACAAGGGATAACATCTTAAAAAGGTATGGAACAGTTATTGAAAGTTTAAGGAAGTTGTTAAATTCCTAGATTCCATGTTTGATTTTGTTTCGAATACCTGTCGTGAGCAAGATTTTTCTCACCTCAACACAACCTGATTGTGTTGAAAGTGCATCCTCACCATGAAGCCCTATTAAATACGGTGAGGATTGCAAAATAATTGGGGCGCACATATTGTGTTTGGTAATTTTTGAGTATGTGGAACAATTTATTGTTTCGAGCTGAGTCTAACTCACTTACATATTTCTCAAAATATGTGTTGTTAAGCTTTCGCTTTAACCAAGTTCATCTTTACCTAGTGACGAAAGTCATGATATGTTTCAATCACTTTGAGAATTGCTCTGACGAAAAATGGTTTGTGAATAACAACTATATAACGTCCTCTGAGAATATTTCAATGATTGAAATGAGAGTTTAGATTATATAACCATTGATGGATACAAGCATTGTTCTGGAAACACATATATGTATAAGTCTTATTCCTTGAACCAAAGTTTGCGAACTTTGTTGATCAAGAGAACCGGAATTGTTTGCATAGTTTACGAACCAAGTCCGCGAACTGGCGGAAGTTCTCATCTGAGAATATCTGTTGGAGTCTGAAAACTCACTCAGCAAGCTCAGTTCGCGAAATCAGTGCGCGAACTGGCGAAGTTCTCAAACCCGAGAATTTCTGCTGGAGTTTGTGAACTCCTTTCGGGAACTTAAGTCCGCGAACCCAGTACGCGAACTTGAGTAGGTTATATCCAAAAATGATTTTTCTTGAACTCATCTTTATATTGATTAAGGAATGCTTTTGCAAACCGTGGCTACAAAGTTCATGAACAGATTCGAGTGAATCAAATCGTTTTTGCTTCGATTGTGTCTTGTGTAGTTACATAAGATTTCCTCGCAATTGAACAACTCTCTAACTAGTTCATTTGAGTCATTTGAACTAATTATGGTGAAGATGAATATGGTTAAATATCACACATATGATTCTTAATTACCTAACTTGATTTGTGATTAAAAATTCTTAAGCATAACAGGTTAGAAGCAATAATCAAAACCATTGGATGTTGGTTTTTATTGTCAAATAATCTCTTTCATACTCTTATGGTAACCATTCTTGGTGTAAATCCTTATGGAAAAGTTTATTCTTCCTTCTAAGCATAACAATTCTTTTTTATAGAAATTTTTGTCTTAGAAAAGATTATCACAATACTTGATCTTCATGATTACATATTATGTATTATTACCATGAGATAGTTCCATTGTTATCAACACGATCTCATGAGAGACTTTCAATGATTGGTTCTTAGTTCGTATCTCCTTGTGGGGTTTCTAAAATCCAATATATAAATCCTTATCTCTGGAGTAAGGTCACTCTTATTGTTCTTTCGGGAATGAAATCTAATGGGGAAGAGTTCTTTTGAACTTGTGCTTAATGGTCATATATTGAGAGGTGTGCGGCTGTGGAATATTAGAGTGGTTATCTTGTATCTTTAAAACTCCTTGATGAATGCATTTAGCTTCGGCTTTATGATTGCATCTAAATTAGTTGGTATGTATTTTTTATTTTAGTCATGAAATTTCTCTTTCGGAAATTTCATCATGATCCCATTCTTGTACCTATGCCAATTTTATTGACAAAAAGGGGGAGAATTATTTTGTAGTTCATACTACATATACATATGGTTTACGGATCATTATGTAAGGGGGAGTGGTTTCCATGTGAGATGGAGTATTGACTAAGGGGGGGGGGGGGGGGGGGGGGGG